>NW_027412626.1:0-10000 GCF_025532065.1 Leptinotarsa decemlineata
TATATAGAAATCATTGTATAGAAAGCTACTGTTAGAGCAACATCGAATAATTCTCAGTGAATTCTTTAAATTTATCCGATATATAATACTAATCTACGATTCGACATGTCTGGACGTGGAAAAGGAGGTAAAGTTAAGGGAATGGCAAAGTCCCGTTCCAGTCGGGCTGGACTCCAATTCCAGTAGGACGTATTCATCGACTCCTTCGTAAGGGAAATTATGCCGAACGAGTTGGTGCGGCGCCCGGTTTACTTAGCCGCAGTAATGGAATATTTGGCAGCTGAAGTCTTGGAATTGGCCGGTAATGCGGCTCGCGATAACAAAAAACCCGTATCATTCCTAGACATTTACAGCTGGCCATTCGAAACGACGAAGAACTCAATAAATTGTTATCAGGAGTAACCATTGCTCAAGGTGGTGTTTTGCCCAATATTCAGGCGGTTTTTGTTACCGAAAAAAACCGAAAAGAAGGCATAAGTACACATTTCCTGAGAGAGGAAAGCGACAAATAAAATATCGGCCTTATCAGGGCCACAACGATTTTCTCTAATGAATTCGACAATTGCATATATTTTTTTTTATTTTCTTGTCATCGCTTTTCGATACAATTGTTGACGCAGCACGATATGCGATTGTTTCTTTCTTGCTTGCGCATATTTACGTATACATGTATACATGATTAATAATATTATTATTGTTCACTTCTTATTTTCGTGCCGAAACAAGTGATTTCTATTTGCTGAAATCAAATATCAGAATGTCTGTACGTTTATTCGTGATGAAAATAAAATGTATGCAGTAATATCAGATTTAGGTATACAAATGAATAAACATAACAATATCCATAGAAATATTATACATTCTTGTTCGTGGAATTACAATATAGACAATCATGAGTAAATTGGAATGAATAAATGAAAACAAAAAAAAAATATACCTAATTAAATTATATAGCATAGATGAATGCATACATACATTTCAATATCTGCAGAAATGAATGACGAGTATATAAAAATAGGTTGTTATTATTATTCATTAAATTTGTGAAATGGGATAGATGAATATTATAAGCATAAAACAATAATATTTGGACAGTGGTTCATTAACCTTCGATCAGTTTATGAATATTCATTTTTTCAATTTTTTCTTTACGTACAAATGGTATCGCGTTTTAAAGCGGCGTTTCAGAAAAGTTTCATATGTAATTTCTATTGGTGAATAATTGAATAGTTTGGGAGCTACCTAGCTAGCTAGCTAGATACCAGTAGCTTCCTGTCCTATAGATTTAGAAACCGAGTGGTATATAATCTAATTGTACAGATCGTTCTTCTCTTTTCTTCTTCGTATACAGATGTAGTAGGTTGAAATTAATAATTTCGTTAAGTATACAGGATAAAATGAAGCAATTATTCAGGTAATCAAAAGAATGACAGATAATGCTTAAAATTAGATGGGTATATCGTTCGAATTTATTTGGTAAATCGTTAATTATTACTCACACCAAAGTAAAGTATATAAATCGAATTCGTTTTGAAAACAAATTGTGGTTCTGAAAAGAACCTTTTTTTTTTTGTAAATTTCTCGTCGGAATATGAATCTAACCGCCGAAACCATATAATAATGTACGCCCTTGACGTTTGAGAGCGTATACTACGTCCATGGCCGTGACGGTTTTTTCTTTTGGCGTGTTCTGTATATGTTACCGCATCTCTGATAACATTTTCGAGAAATACTTTGAGTACTCCACGAGTTTCTTCGTATATCAATCCGGATATACGTTTTTACACCTCCACGACGAGCTAATCTTCTGATGGCAGGCTTCGTAATTCCTTGAATATTATCTCGCAACACTTGCGATTTCTTTTTGCTCCGCCTTTTCCTAATCCCTTTCCTCCTTTTCCTCTACCAGTCATTTTGTGTAATACAAACGGAAGATTTATAGAGAAAAAAAGTACGAGCGAAATACGTTATTACTACTTCGAATGCTCGAGAACAACTGAAGGCCGTCGGCGCTGGAAATGTCGTCAATACCCAAGTAATGGAAATATAAAGAATTAGAAAAACGGTCTTATTCGTAAATGAATAATTAATTTAAGACGCTACACAGCAAAAATCAGGGAAATAAAATCAATACTAAATCGTTTACATGCAAATGAAATTTAAGAGAAAAATAATTCTAAGTCCGAACGGCGGACGGTAGCCTGAACGCCGATATACTCGACGTTCAGGAGCAGACGAAAATCATTTCGCGTTGCGCTCTCGCGGCGGCGTAGGCGGAGTTGACGCCAGCCAACCACGCGCGAGAAATTCTTGCGTGATTTTATATTTAAGAAACGCGAAATGGATTTTCAACTCACTGTTCGATGACTCGCTTTACTGCAATCATCTGAGCTTCTTTTCACTGTGTTACTCTGCGTTTAAGTTCTGCTGTAAACTGATTGTTAGTTATTTTACTATACATACAACGTGTGTTAATAATACACTACAATTAGTAGTGGCTTCGTTTCCAACGTCCTGCGTTAAGAAAGAATTCTAACTTGAATAGAATTCAACTAGTCTGGTCAGACAAATAGATTTGAGTTCGTTATCCAGTGGATAACTGAGGAGTATATTTTGCGGAAACAAAATCGACGGCGGAGTATTTATAAGCAACCTGATTCAGGAACTGGAAATAATACTTGGGTATTGGCTGCAGAATAGAATTGTACTACAGTTGTTGCCAGTGCAATTACGAGTTAAGTGTTTGGGAGGTAATTTCATCAAAAACAAAATTACCTCCAGAAAGAATTCGATTAGATCACAGACGATCACAAACAAACCTGTCTTTTTCAAGACAAACCAAACCGATTAGACTTTCCAGTGCCGAGTGAATTCGTGTGCAGTGTGCTGTGGACTTAAGCTGGTAAGCAAACAGACTATTTTTACTAACTCTGTGTGCATTCACAGTGGTACCCGCCTGAACTCCGAGATTCGACGTGGGATTCAAAGGAAGAGGCCTCTGTCGCCGTATTGACTGCACCAACAGTGAATACAGCCAGAGGCACGCCTACCGAGCCGTCTACGAGAGTCTTCACGAGAAGGCTCTCATTGCATTGACGCTCGGCGGCTTAAAAGCCTTGAGTCCCCGGGGACTGTTCGTATCTTCGGGATTAGGGATAATAGGCAGGTCACTTCGCGGTGTGAGTCTCTTGTAGATAGGGATCGATAGGGAAACTTTGAGACCGGTCCCAGCGGCCAACGTGGTGTCTCATCGTACCCCCGCGAGTTTTGTTTAGAACTATATAGAATTTTAGGGAACTAAAAATAGATCATTCGATTTTTGAATTTAAAAGGGAAATAATAACTTCTCTCGTGTATATTCAGTTACACGGAAAAAAAAGTAAGATCATCCGGGAGTCAAGGGGACTTCCCGGCTCTGGTCTCCTGTGGAGATTTCGGCGACGACGAGCATACTCACTTCCCTGGCCGGGCATCGTCGGAAACCAACGGAAAAAAGAACAACGAAATTCATTTTCTAGTACGCCGGATCGACAACATGGCGCTGGCCCAACGTGGGGCCACAGATTCACAAATGGAATCAGTTCCTAATTCAGCAATAAATCCATTTTTGGAAATGGACGAATATATAAATACTTCTACAAACCCATTCTTAGCAATGGCTATGGAAGATGAAGTAACACTCAGGGACGCTTTGGGAAACTCATTCGTAGTAAGGAGTGAAGTAGAATCGTTCCCCAAAATGGGAAATTCACAAAAAGAAACGAAGAAAAATGTGAATTTCAGTGAGGATATGCCTTTTTCGAGTTCAGGCATAATACAAACTCGATGGCGCCCAGAAAAGATTATAGAAGATAATCAACAAATGAAAATTGTTGATCATGCAATAAATAAATTAGCTGATGTCCTATCAGTGGCGATGAGCCAAGGACATTCGGCTAATCAGGGGGGAAACCGTCTGGATAGACAGAACCTTCCAGGTTTCGAGGCCTAGAAAATGAGGACCCGAAACGGTTCGTAGACAGGATAGAAAATGAGCTAAGGAAAGCGAAGATATCGCAGGAAGAATGGGTAGAGGTTTTCTGCGGTCAATTAGATTCAGATGCTGCCAAGTGGGCAGCCGTGTACAGGGAGAGCCAAATAACTTGGCCGATTTTGATTAACAGGTTCGATCAAAAGTTCGATAGCCCTGAGCTGTTAGCTAAGCTGACAGCTAAATTTTATGGAGAGGGACAAACCCGAAATATAAAAACGGATGTTTTCATCATCCAGAAGATTGGCTTGGCGAAAAGACTGTTTCCGGAGATGGATGAACGAGCAGCTATGCATATTATTGTTCAGCTGATCTCTCCGGAGATTCGATGCTTTTTCAGGGGACGAGTCCCTGACAAATTGGAACAATTACTCCAAGATGCGTCGGCCATTGAGGAAGATATCAAGCTATCAAAAGCGCCGACTACTAGTAAGGTAGTGAACGTCAAGTCCCGAATCAGCATCGAGGGCCAATACAAAATAACTCAAACTCGCAGAATAACGCGAGGTATGTCCCTCCCTATAACAGGGGAAATGAAAGTAGACAACAGCAGCCTCCGTCCGCAGGGTCCTCAGAGAGAAATGGAAACCAGCGTTTTCAAAACAGAGATAGGTCTCCACCGAGGAGAACTGTCAATAATGTCTTAGAGGAAACCAGCTCGGAAAACTAAGAAGTTGCGCAGAGCCAGGTGGCGATGGCCTGTGCAACTTAATTAATCGCCAGAATAATCTAAAAATTTTAGATTTTTCCTCCCCGTGTGTAAATAACTTTTCCGAAGTACTTTCCCCACTCGATGAAGAGCCAAAAGGTTCGGTCGATCTCTCCCTAGGATTCCCGTTGTCATTAATAATAAGACTGTAACAGCACTAATAGACACCGGGGCGTCCAGCAATTTTGTGCGGGCAGATGTAGTGTCCCACAAGAGACTAAAAAATCTCCCAAACTCAGGGATAGTCCTGATGGGTTGTTCCGAGAACATCACTAGGAGTTTGGGCCAGGTCACGATTGAAGTGTATATAGAAGAGAGGGTATTCCATAAAGTTCACTGTCCTTAAGGACTTACAGGAAAAGGTCATACTTGGTATGCCTTTCTTGAAAGGTCAACAGGCCAGTTTAGACCTAGCTAGGAATACCATCTATTTTGGACAAGCTCCTCGGTTGTCAATATTTTTCGAAGGGGAAACCCTCAGAAGACCCGGGAGAGACATCGCGCCTCTGAGCCTAGATGACTCGCAATTCAACGAGGCGACGAAGTCGGAAATTCTACCAATATTAGAAACATTTAAAGACGTTTTTGAAGAGACGATACGCCAACCTCAGACAAAGGCTATCCTCCATAAGATTATAGTTAAGGAGGAGAAGCCGTTTAGGCAAATGCGCTATGCCAAGATGTCTGAGGAGCGTAAACGGATCGTCCATGAGGAGATCCAGAAATTATTAGAAGCTGGGGTGATTACTAGGAGTACCTCCCCTTATTGTTCCCCCGTGGTCCTAGTGCCCAAGAAAGGCGGTAAGCTACGCTTCTGCGTAGATTACCGTCAGATTAATAAACTGATAGTCTCGGAGGCACCACATTTACCTCCCATCCAGGAGACCGTAAGAGAGATGGGCAAGGCCAATCTATTTAGCACTTTGGACTTGAGGAACGGATTCTGGCAGGCTCCGTTGGAAAAAGACTCCAGAAAGTATACCGCCTTCGGGGGCCCCGACGGTTCGGTATACGAATTCAAGGTCCTGAGTTTTGGACTTAAAAACGGGCCGGCCGTTTTCCAAAAACTCATGTCCGAGGTGCTATCAGGATATGTAGACAAGTTCTGCAAAGTGTACCTTGACGATATTATCGTCTATTCTGACAATGTCAAGGCACACTGTGACCACTTAAGACTGATATTAGAACGTTTGAGGACACATGGGCTATGGCTTTCCCCAGGGAAATGTATGTTCGGGTCATCGACCCTGAACTACTTGGGGAGAGTTGTGTCCGAAAAAGGAAACTTCCCGCAGGAAACTCATGTCCTAAATGTAAGAAATTTCGCAACACCAACCTCTGTTAAGCAGTTGAGAGGGTTTTTAGGAACTGCAGGTTGGTTACGGGAGTTCATTCCGCATTTTGCGGAAATGGCAGCCCCGTTAACAGACTTGATCGACAAAAAACGTAAATTCAAATGGAACGCGGAAGCCGAGGAAAGCTTCCAACGGATTAAGCGGGCAGTATCGCAACCGCTACATCTGGCTAGGCCTGATCCTGCGAAACCATATTTTCTGCAGACGGACGCCAGTCAGGTGGGGATTGGAGCGGTACTGTTCCAGCGGGGAGAAACACTGGAAGAGCGTGATGTGATAGCGTACAGCAGCGCAAAGCTGAATGAGACTGAGAGGCGCTATCACATCAATGAGATTGAGTGCCTGGCCGTAGTATGGGCGATTAAGAAGTATCGGCACTACCTGCAGGACGGTAAGTTCACCCTATTGACAGACAGTTCGGCGTTGACTTGGCTCGGCCGTATGAAGGACGAAAGAGCCAAGTTAACTAGATGGGCGCTGTTACTGCAGGAGTACGACTTCGAAATCGTACACGTGCCAGGGAAGCTGAATCAGCTTCCAGATTTTCTCTCCCGAAATCCCGAGGAAGTGGAAACAAAGGCTGACTTGGAAGTTGAATCAGAGAGGATGTTTTTCCCTCACCAGGAACGGCCAGCAGAGGACCAGATCGAGGATGACCTCGTTCTGTGCCTAATCGATGAGGTCGCAGAAATATTCAACACCTGTGATATGGTGTCCCTGTATCACGGGTTGAAACACTGCTCGAAATGAGGACTTTATTCGACCGGATTGTCGAAGAACAAAAGTCAAGTGAGGGAGTTCGTCGGTTCAGGATGCGCATCGAGAGAGCGCAAGGAAATCCTGAACCGAGTGAATATGAACAGCGAATCATGAATGACTTTCAAATGGACGGGGATTTATTATACTATGTAGGTCCAGAAGGGAACTGCAAGCGTCTGCTAGTCCCCAGACGTTGTTGGAACTTGATAATCCGCAAGTACCATGACGAAGGTGGACACCCCGGTATTGACGAGACCATTAATCAAGTGAGTCGTCATTTTTATTGGTCAAACATGAAAAAACAGGCGCAGGAATATATTAAAACCTGTCTAACCTGCGCTACCACTAAAGCGTCAAAGCCTCAACCCCCAGCAGGACAACGACCGCTTGAACCGACAAGGCCATGGCAAATGGTGTCTGTCGATGTTCTCGGGCCCTACCCAGCAGGGGAGAGTGGGAACAAATACTTGCTTGTCGCGGTGGATTGTTTTTCTAAGTGGCTTGAGACCAAGGCCTATAAGAGCGTCCAAGCAGGTGTGGTGACAAAGTTTTTATTAGAAGAGGTGTTTTATAGATGGGGTTTCCCTGAAACTATAATCACAGATGGCGCGGCGATGTATTTAGGAGCGACGTGGGAACGATTCTGTGAATCTCATAACATGGTATCCAGGATGAGTCCGTCGCACCACCAGCAGGCCAATCCGGTGGAGAGGCGAGTGCAGGAGATCAAGAAGATGCTCCGCGCCGCCCTCATAGATAAACCGGAAGCTGAGTGGGAGCGGCATATACCAGAAATCGTGTTTCACTTACGAACACGGGTTAACGCGTCGACGGAAATGACTCCTAGTGAACTGCTGCTGGGATATGAAATTCCCAAGCCCGGAGAATGGGCTACTCCTGCGCAGCGCTCACGAAGAGCTAATAACCAGAATCGGCAGGCTAGGATCGAGAGAGCCAACCAAATGGCCGAGCGTTACAGGGAAAGGAATTTTCCAAATCGTGACGAACAACCAAAGGCGAGTTTCCGGCCGGGGGACTGGGTACTTTGCCGAAATTCGGAATTAATCCGGAAAAATTTCGGCCAGACCTGGTCAGTCCCTTCTCGGGTGATCCGGAAATTGGGGGCGAACACGTACATCGTGAACCGTGGTGGACAAGATCGCACGATACATATTAATGATTTGCGGCTAGCGCCTCCTCCGAGACCGGGCCAGGATCATCTAGATCCAAGGCATCCGGATTTAGATCCTTAGTATAGAATGCCTTTACATTGTAAATACTAGGTCGAGAGCGGAGCTGAAAGGCGGCTGTGATGCCTCGACATGTACAGTAGATTTAGTTAGTTTAAGGGGATACCAATTTTTGTACATATAGGATTAAGGACCAATTGTATCTCTATGAAAATTGTAAATATGTTGTTTGAAAAAATAAAGAAAAAAAAAAGAAATTGCTTCTCAGGCACTTAAACTCGAATAGCCGTGCAACAGCTTAGGGCAGGGGGGTGTCGTCAATACCCAAGTAATGGAAATATAAAGAATTAGAAAAACGGTCTTATTCGTAAATGAATAATTAATTTAAGACGCTACAGCAAAAATCAGGGAAATAAAATCAATACTAAATCGTTTACATGCAAATGAAATTTAAGAGAAAAATAATTCTAAGTCCGAACGGCGGACGGTAGCCTGAACGCCGATATACTCGACGTTCAGGAGCAGACGAAAATTCATTTCGCGTTGCGCTCTCGCGGCGGCGTAGGCGGAGTTGACGCCAGCCAACCACGCGCGAGAAATTCTTGCGTGATTTTATATTTAAGAAACGCGAAATGGATTTTCAACTCACTGTTCGATGACTCGCTTTACTGCAATCATCTGAGCTTCTTTTCACTGTGTTACTCTGCGTTTAAGTTCTGCTGTAAACTGATTGTTAGTTATTTTACTATACATACAACGTGTGTTAATAATACACTACAAATTAGTAGTGGCTTCGTTTCCAACGTCCTGCGTTAAGAAAGAATTCTTAACTTGAATAGAATTCAGACTAGTCTGGTCAGACAAATAGATTTGAGTTCGTTATCCAGTGGGATAACTGAGGAGTATTTTTGCGGAAACAAATCGACGGCGGAGTATTTATAAGCAACCTGATTCAGGAACTGGAAATAATACTTGGGTATTGGCTGCAGAATAGAATTGTACTACAGTTGTTGCCAGTGCAATTACGAGTTAAGTGTTTGGGAGGTAATTTCATCAAAAACAAAATTACCTCCAGAAAGAATTCGATTAGATCACAGACGATCACAAACAAACCTGTCTTTTTCAAGACAAACCAAACCGATTAGACTTTCCAGTGCCGAGTGAATTCGTGTGCAGTGTGCTGTGGACTTAAGCTGGTAAGCAAAACACTATTTTTACTAACTCTTGTGTGCATTCACAGTGGTACCCGCCTGAACTCCGAGATTCGACGTGGGATTCAAAGGAAGAGGCCTCTGTCGCCGTATTGACTGCACCAACAGTGAATACAGCCAGAGGCACGCCTACCCGAGCCGTCTACGAGAGTCTTCACGAGAAGGCTCTCATTGCATTGACGCTCGGCGGCTTAAAAGCCCTTGAGTCCCCGGGGACTGTTCGTATCTTCGGGATTAGGGATAATAGGCAGGTCACTTCGCGGTGTGAGTCTCTTGTAGATAGGGATCGATAGGGAAACTTTGAGACCGGTCCCAGCGGCCAACGTGGTGTCTCATCGTACCCCCGCGAGTTTTTGTTTAGAACTATATAGAATTTTAGGGAACTAAAAATAGATCATTCGATTTTTGAATTTAAAAGGGAAATAATAACTTCTCTCGTGTAATTCAGTTACACGGAAAAAAAAGTAAGATCATCCGGGAGTCAAGGGGACTTCCCGGCTCTGGTCTCCTGTGGAGATTTCGGCGACGACGAGCATACTCACTTCCCTGGCCGGGCATCGTCGGAAACCAAACGGAAAAATGAACAACGAAATTCATTTTTCTAGTACGCCGGATCGACAACAGAAAGCTGGTTTTGTCTTGTTTTTGGGGGGACACGCCCACTTTCTTCGATTCAACCAATGGTAGAAGTTCCCTATCCTTATACCTGAATAAAACTGTTAACGACCGATCGTGAAGGCTCACTA
>NW_027412626.1:20000-32500 GCF_025532065.1 Leptinotarsa decemlineata
ATGAATACGCATATCGATCGATATATTAAAATATTATAGGATAACGTTCTGACAACAGGACGTCTCGATTACAATGTTTATCGGAAAGTGTAGTGAAAATTTGTGTAAGGCCTATACCGCTTTCTCGCCATTACAACATATGAGTTGAGACGGTGAGACGATACTTGAATTAATGGGAGCAAACAGAATTTCGGAAGCGTGATAAAAAATTTTCAAAGAGAAATTTTGGCGAAAATTTCACTATACTTTCCGATATTTTCACCACACTTTCCGTTATTTTCACCACACTTTCCGTTCATGATTATTTTCGCCAAAATTTCCGTCTGAAATTTTTTCTTCACGCTTCCGAAATTCTGCTCGCTCCCAGAAGGCAGAGGTAAACTTTCATTACACTTTCCGTTATATTTATGTTTTCACTACACTTTCCGTTATCTTTTATATTTTCACTACACTTTCCGTTCGGGTTATTTCGCCAAAATTTCCATTTCAAATTTTTATTTCACGCTTCCGATATTCTGCTTGTTCGCGGAAGGCAGAGGTAAACTTTCATTACACTTTCCGTTATATTTATGTTTTCACTACACTTTCCGATACTTTTATATTTTCACCACACTTTCCGTTCACGATTATTTTCGCCAAAGTTTCCATCTGAAATTTTTTCTTCACGCTTCCGAAATTCTGCTCGCACCCAGAAGGCAGAGGTAAACTTTCATTACACTTTCCGTTATATTTATGTTTTCACTACACTTTCCGATACTTTTATATTTTCACCACACTTTCCGATACTTTTATATTTTCACCACACTTTCCGTTCATGATTTATTTTCGCCAAAATTTCCATCTGAAATGTTTTCTTCACGCTTCCGAAATTCTGCTGCTCCCAGAAGGCAGAGGTAAACTTTCATTACACTTTCCGTTATATTTATGTTTTCACTACACTTTCCGATACTTTTATATTTTCACCACACTTTCCGTTCACGATTATTTTCGCCAAAGTTTCCATCTGAAATATTTTCTTCACGCTTCCGAAATTCTGCTCGCTCCCAGAAGGCAGAGGTAAACTTTCATTACACTTTCCGTTATATTTATGTTTCACTACACTTTCCGATACTTTTATATTTTCACCACACTTTCCGTTCACGATTATTTTCGCCAAAGTTTCCATCTGAAATATTTTCTTCACGCTTCCGAAATTCTGCTCGCTCCCAGAAGGCAGAGGTAAACTTTCATTACACTTTCCGTTATATTTATGTTTTCACTACACTTTCCGTTATCTTTTATATTTTCACTACACTTTCCGTTCGGGTTATTTCGCCAAAATTTCCAATTCAAATTTTTATTTCACGCTTCCGATATTCTGCTTGCTCGCGGAAGGCAGAAGTAAACGTTCACTACACTTTCCGGTATATTTATGTTTTCACTACACTTTCCGCTACTTTTAAATTTTCACTACACTTTCCGTTTTCTTTTATATTTTCACTACACTTTCCGTTCGGGTTATTTCGCCAAAATTTCCATTTCAAATTTTTATTTCACGCTTCCGATATTCTGCTTGTTCGCGGAAGGCAGAGGTAAACGTTCACTACACTTTCCGTTATCTTTTATATTTTCACTACACTTTCCGTTATCTTTTATATTTTCACTACACTTTCCGTTCGGGTTATTTCGCCAAAATTTCCAATTCAAATTTTTATTTCACGCTTCCGATATTCTGCTTGCTACCGGAGGGCAGAGGTCGATTAAGTTTGACGATAGTCGTGTCACTAAGTGTTCTGGCGATGTTCTAAATTTACTGTAGTCTCTGGAGATACCCTACATTTTGTTTTATAAAAGAGAAGACATTAGTAGATCAAGATGTTCACATGATGTGGTGCTTGCTGCTGCTGCAGGTTTTTCCGGGTTTTCCTGCAGCTGAAAAAGCAAATGCGCCACTGGAATCATCAATGAAGTCGCCCCTCCGGAGCGTCAATTAAATTTTGTTGTTTCATAATTTCATGATTTGTATTACTTTCTTGACCTGAGACTTACTTCAAAAATATAAAAAATACACACGAATTCATTTCATAAGCTTTTGTGGTTCTGAAAAGAACCTTTTTTTTATGGAAACGGTAAGGACAATACAGGGGGAGGCATTAAATTCAACCGCCAAATCCGTACAAGGTTCGACCTTGCCTTTTCAGGGCGTATACAACATCCATGGCTGTGACGGTTTTGCGTTTCGCATGTTCGGTATATGTTACGGCATCTCTGATAACATTTTCGAGAAATACTTTGAGTACTCCACGAGTTTCTTCGTATATCAAACCCGAAATACGTTTAACACCACCTCGACGGGCTAATCTTCTAATGGCAGGTTTCGTTATTCCTTGGATATTATCACGCAATACTTTACGATGACGTTTCGCTCCTCCTTTTCCTAAACCTTTACCTCCCTTGCCACGACCAGTCATTTCGAATGTTAAGAATAAATTATATACTGCACGATACGAATGAAATACTGTTAGTGATACTAACGACAGACTTCGACTAAAGTTCTACACCGAACTCGGTCGGGTTTTGTTAAATTTCATGACTCCGCCCACAACTGGAAATCGGACCAATGGCGTCTCGTCTAGATGGTATATAATAGTTGGCGTGTATAAGCCGACTCAGTTCATATGTTGTCCGTCTATCGTTCGGTATACATTTCGTTCGTTACAATTCGCAATAGGTTTTGAAAATGGCTCGTACCAAGCAGACCGCTCGTAAATCGACTGGAGGTAAAGCTCCGAGAAAACAATTAGCTACTAAAGCAGCTCGCAAAAGTGCACCGGCTACGGGAGGTGTTAAAAAACCTCATCGTTACAGACCCGGTACTGTTGCTCTCCGAGAAATTCGACGTTATCAGAAGAGTACTGAATTGTTGATTAGGAAATTACCCTTTCAACGTTTAGTTCGAGAAATCGCTCAAGATTTCAAAACCGATTTACGATTCCAAAGTTCAGCCGTCATGGCTTTGCAAGAAGCTAGCGAGGCGTATTTGGTAGGACTCTTCGAAGATACGAATTTGTGCGCCATTCACGCCAAGCGCGTTACCATTATGCCCAAAGACATTCAGTTAGCAAGGAGAATACGCGGAGAACGAGCTTAATTTCATATATATATATCCCAATATATATTGAAAATATATACAAAAAAAAGGTTCTTTTCAGAACCACAAAATGCAATTGATGAAAGAATTCGTTTATCGATAGATATGAATGAATGAATGAATGAATGTATGATATTTTCAATAACTCGCATCACGTAAATATTAAATCACGGGTGTTTGCAGAACATGTTCAGTATGATCCAAATATGGATTATAATACTGAAATTTTTTACTTTCCGAAACGAATCTTTCGAAAAGATCATTTTTAGAAACGGCTGAGATAAATAACGAAAAACAAGCGATCACTGAATGAAAGATCGCTCATAACATCACCATCTTTTCGTAAATTTCCTCTGATTCATATTTTTGAATACCTGGCATAAATCTCGAGTGACTTTTTGTAATATACCCTATACCAAAAATGAATCGTTCTCGAGATATTCGATCGTTTATACAGAAAAAGTAGGTATTATTCGGTTCTCGAGCCATTTCCCTATAAAATTGAAAACAAGTCTCATAGAATACATAAGCTATTATTGATTCATCAAAATATTACATTCCGTCGTCTTGTAGGAGGAGTAACATTTCCAAAATGATGAACGAGGTATTAGGAGTCGATGAGTAATTCTGAAGATATAAAAATCAGTGATTTCTCAAATGGAACACCCTTAGTTTGGAAATCTCGAAATGATTTTGACTCATTTTCCTGAAACGATCCCAATATCAGAAAATAAGTCAACTGTTCACAAGACATATTTCAATGAAATAGAAAGACAGAGCAATATTTTTTAATTTTTACTCTTTTACGAAATTATTCGATTCATATCAATTCGATAGTCGGCGGCGGCGGCGGAAGAAATATTATTTATCTATTTTTTTTCTGTTTATAGGGATAGGCTAGGTAGGTAGTTCTGACTATTTATTTATATATTTGTTGGACAGTTGAATTATATACGAATTCTTGTAAAAAAAATTGTGGCCCTGAAAAGGGCCATTTGTTTTCTTAGACTTCGTCGCCGGAGAGAGAAGTCAACTGATAGAAGAATTTACTTCTTCTTTTTTGGAGAGGCAGCTTTTTTGGCTTTCGGAGAAGATGCCGATGCAGGGGTCGCTTTCGCGGTTTTCGGTTTGGGTGCTTTCGGCTTTTTTGTTGGTCCTTTGTTAGTTTTCTTTGCTTTCGAAGGAGACTTGGTTTTACTAGCAGAAGTCGCGGACGAAACCTTAGAAGCGACGGTCTTTTTATCCTCGGCAGTTACCTTTTTAGGCTTGGCTGCGGCAGCCGCTTTCTTTTCCGGAGAGGCTTTCTTACCTTTCGGTGATGCAGCAGCCTTCTTGCCGGTTTTAGCTTTTTCACCAGCTACGCGTTTAACGGGAGTTTTTTTGGCCTTCGCACCGGCCGTACCGGACGTTTTCTTTTCGGTAGCCGACGGTTTTGCCGAACCAGAAGATGCCGATGCCAATTTGAACGACCCCGATGCACCTTTTCCTTTAGTTTGTACTAATGATCCGGAAGCAACCGCAGATTTAAGATATTTCTTGATGAAAGGTGCCACTTTTTCTGCGTCAGCCTTATAATTCGCCGCAATATATTTTTTTATGGCTTGTAAAGAGGAACCACCCCGTTCCTTCAATCCTTTAATAGCGTTATTAACCATTTCCGACGTAGGTGGGTGAGAAGGTTTACTTCTTGGATTTTTAACTTTCTTTTCTTTCTTCGCAGTAGACTGTGCCTGCGGCGACGAAGATGAATTAGCCGAAGCCGAAGAATTCTGATTTTCTATGTCTGCCATAGTAAAAAAACAACTGACAATATATTCTCGGAAGATAGATGCTACACTCGTTAGGCGTCTAGAGAGAATGATGTAGTCCTCTGGTGTTCCGTTTGTTTAAATATTCTGGGTCGAAGCACAGGCGGACGGGAGACTGAACGCTCGACATTCTCGTTAGACACGATATTGACGGCTTCCATTCTGCTGTCGAAATGTTCGCATCAACTTCTTTACGAAATCAATGCCGGTTTCCTATTTAGACTTCGACTAGCACAATAACGTGGATAGATTCTACGTATTCCGAAAATATTTTCTGATAAGAAAAAGCTAATATTAAACCTCGACAACTCACAGTAAATTACAATGAAATATGAAGTATTGATGATTTTGACGTAACTCCAGACAATTCCTTTCCGAAAATACTCGTAATCGATGATCTGGAAGGAACCTTCGAATAAATATCATAGGCGCGACTGTCTATAGAAACATGATACATTAGCCGATAATACTCGATAAATACACGAGTGAATAGGGGCATCGAAGAGACCTCGTGTCTACCTTCATACACGACTATAACCAAGAACCGACGCTTCTAATAGCATCAACATTTTCAAAAATTATCCCTATAAAAGTGTTCGATGAAAACGGCATTCGAATAATAACGAACGTTATTAATGTTATATTCGATAAGATATAATCATCGTAATATACTTTCAATAAAAAGGTCGATACTACAACACGAACGAACGAACGAACGAACGACGATACTGTGAGCTCTATCTATAACGGAGTAATACACACCCACCCCCACCCGAAATATATAAATCGTCAATGTTATAGTCGAAATCAGAAATGCTAATCATAAACGTTTTTAGACAACATATTAGCACGTAAATAAAAAACACGTTAAAAAATAACATAAGTAATAGAGTACATGACTAGTATAACAGTAACGAACGTTAACTTTTTAGGTTGATAGGTAGGTAAGCACCA
The DNA here is from genome assembly GCF_025532065.1 of Leptinotarsa decemlineata. NCBI lineage: Eukaryota > Metazoa > Arthropoda > Insecta > Coleoptera > Chrysomelidae > Leptinotarsa > Leptinotarsa decemlineata. The sequence continues at coordinate 25,893 of NW_027412626.1, forward strand.
TCTAAATATAGGTGGCAAAATTATTTATTATCATCGCGCGTTTCACGAAAGGAGGTAACAATGTACTGATAACAAGGCAACCCAACCGAGTGAGACCTAGCGCCCTAGCAAAAATAAATTATCATTCAGCGTCGAAACGATATTGTAAGAATTCTTTCATAAATATTTTGTGGTTCTGAAAAGAACCGTTTTTTTTTAAGAATGTATATCGTAGACCGGAATAAGTAAATTATTTCGAACTGGTATATTTCGTAACTGCTTTGGTGCCTTCGCTGACGGCGTGCTTCGCCAATTCACCAGGAAGTAACAGACGTACTGCAGTCTGAATTTCTCTGCTCGTAATAGTCGATCGCTTGTTATAATGAGCAAGACGGGAGGCTTCCGCTGCGATACGCTCAAATATATCATTTACGAAACTGTTCATGATGCTCATCGCTTTACTGGATATTCCGGTATCGGGATGGACTTGTTTCAATACTTTGTAGATATAAATTGCGTAACTTTCCTTCCTCCTCCTCTTCTTTTTCTTATCGGTCTTCGATATATTCTTTTGGGCCTTTCCGGCCTTCTTCGCAGCCTTTCCACTAGCTTTGGGTGGCATTCTGAAAATTTAATTTCGTCAATATCAAACAAACAAGTACTATCGTGCAGGTTTGCTTTCGACTCAATGTAAAAGACGCTTGACGATCATCTTCAGTTCATTCAGGATTTGGAGACCAGCTCCCCTACCCTTTCGGCTGATCATTGGCCTTGAGATGGGCCAATGGGTACATGACTGATGGATGACGGCATGAAGTCCTTAGACATCAGTGCCGCCCTTCACGGGATACCCCTACCTGGCTGGGGTGGGATGGATGAAAAAGTTATTCATCCTTTAACGGGGGACATGAGGGCCTCATTCGACAGAGTGTCGGGGCCTTCTATATCGGGAGGGGTCGTCTACAGCATAATCTGTGGCTTCCCTAACTAACGGGTTTTCGTGAGTTTCCGTTTTTTCGAAAACTCTCTCATTCCTCGACTGAATGGACTGCCGAATGGAAGGCAGCTGCAAATCTCTGCGGATGGCTTCATTCCGCACGAACCAAGGAGCATTCACAATCATCCTAATTAGCTTATTTTGTAACCTTTCCAAAATGGAAATGTTGGACGGAGCCGCTTGTCCCCAGACGCCTGAAGCGTACATGATGACAGGCTTGAACATCGAGTTGTAGATCATAATTTTGTTTTTAAGACTCATCTTGGATTTTCTGTTGATCAGAGGGTACAGACCGGCGATCCGACCCTCGATCTTGGACTTAACGTACATGATGTGCGGGTTCCAAGTGAGCCTACGGTCTATTAAAAGGCCGAGGTACTTTACCCGCGCTTGCCAGTCAATCTCCCTTCCAGAGACTCTCACTTTTCTGGCCGGAGAAGATAGTAATCTCCCCATGGTTATCGCCTGAGTCTTTTCCGGGTTTACTCGGATCTTCCATTCGAGGTACCAGCGCTCGAGGTCGTCCAATGCACGTTGCATGTAGACGACGCCGAGCTCACGCCCCATGGAAGACGAGAGTAGAGCCGTGTCATCGGCGTACAGGGATATCTTCACTCTATCGGACCTGGGCAGGTCGCTTGTATAGAGTGAGTACAACGTCGGAGAGAGCACGGCCCCCTGTGGCACTCCAGCGAGGATCTCTCTGTTGTCAGACAGAGAGCCCTCTACTCTAACCTGAAAGGTTCTGCCTCTCAGGAAAGATCCGATCCACCGGACCAGGCCCCGAGGTAGGTCGAGCGCGTTTAGCTTATGTATAAGGCCTTCGTGCCATACTCGGTCGAAGGCCTTTGAAATATCTAAAAGTACTATATGTACTTTTTTGTTGTTATTCAGCTCGCTGATGGTGTTCTCGACCAACCTTAGAGCCTGTAGTTCAGTGGAGTGATCTCTCCTGAAGCCGAATTGTTCATTAGGCAGAACATTTCGGTCCTCAACTTCTTCGTTGAGTCTTTGCAGTACGACTCTTTCAGCCAGCTTAGCCGCCGACGAGAGTAGACTGATCGGGCGATAGTTCTGCGGGAACAGCTGGTTCTGACCCTGTTTCGGGAGCATGACGACGATCGCATGCTTCCACCTTCTAGGGAAGTGTCTGAGGGCCAACGAACTGTTGATGAGACTCAGCAAGAATTCAACGCTGTTTTCCGGGAGTCTCTTCAACAACTTGTTAGTTATTGAATCGGCTCCCGGAGCCTTCTTTGCTTTCGCAGCCTTGATGAGACCCTTCAGCTCCTCCATAGAAGCTGGACGGATGTCGTCGTCGTCATCCTCCCTGAGAAGTCGGTGAACCCGGTCTTCCAGCAGCATATCGCGGTCGATGTCGTCGTCGTCGTCAACGTTAAGTTGAAACTGACGTTCCATCGTGTCTGCAAAGGCTAACGCCTTGTCGGCGGGGGAGTAGCACACTCCGCGCTCTCCGTGAATGGGTGAGAGAGCAGTCTTCTTCCCCCTGAGCCTACGAGTGACTCGCCAAAGCTCGTCACTCCCAGGTTCGAAGGATTCCAAGAGCTCTTCCCACCTTTCGTTTCGGTGTTCATTGATGGCCTGTTTGACACGATTGGCCATCCTGTTCGCCGCTGTTTTGTCCCCTGGGAAAAGGGTTCGCTGGTAGAGCCTTCTCAGGCGGTTTCTCTCTCGTATCAAGGCTTTGATACGAGGGGGAAACTCGTTGTAGCTCTTCAGCGGACACTCCTCCCTGGAGGTGGCCGCTCGAAACGCATCATTCACGGAAAGCTCGAAACGCTCAACTGCCGCGTCGAGTTCGTCGGGAGAGTCGAGTACCTCAGGAGGGGCGCGCATCTCTTCGAGCTGGGCTGTGAAGACATCCCAGTCCGTCTTAGATCTCACGCGATATTCAGGGGGAGGAAGATCATCGCCCAGTACCAGGATTACTGGATTATGATCAGAATCCAGTTCCGACAGAACGTAAATTTCACTGGTCAGAGTGACGTTTCTGAGAAGCGCGATGTCTAGTACGTCAGGCCTAGTCTGCCCGCGATAGTACGTAGGCTCATCTGGTCCCAGCACGAGATATTCATGTCTGTCAACATGCGCATGGAGCGCTTGGCCGTTTCGATTTGTGGCTCTGCTCCAAGGTCTGTGCTTGGCATTGAAGTCGCCAGCAGCAATTGTCGGAATGTTGCTTCCCATCAGCAGTTCATCCAGAGATTCTGGGAGTAGACGAATGTTCGGAGGGTTGTAAACCGAGATTATTCTGTGACAACCCCTTCTCAGTTGAATTTCGACCCCCACGGCCTCAGTACCGTGCAACCGAGCACTGTCAATGCCGTATTGGACACACTGCAGGGATCGCTTGGCAAAAATGCCGACTCCCCCTCCAGCACGTCCAACACGTTCTCTGTGAAAGAATCTGTAATTTGGAATGACAATGGATTCGTTCCTTAGATGTGTCTCTTGGACTAGAGCCACATCTATGTTGTTTTCAATGAGGAAGTTTTCGAAGTCCAGCTTCTTTGTTCGAATGCCATTGGCATTCCAAAAAACTATCTTCAGAGATCTAGGCAACGTTGGTTGTCTAGACATTGGCAGTTCCGGTCATCACGCTTGTATTCACCGTGAACATTGTCTGTAACACGGGGAATTTGACGAATAACTTTTTCATCTGGTCCAGTGCGGCACAGATGTCTGAAACCCCCTGAGTCTGAGGTGAGGGTTCAGGTCGAGGGGAGGTGGGCTTTGCAGAAGTACTTGCAGTACTTGCGCCCTTAGATGCAGCTTTTGCAAAGCTGACCCCCTCCTGGACGCGTCCAGACCCCGCAGGTCTCCCTGAGGAGGCTGGTTTCCTTGTTGTGGTCTGCCCCTTCTTTTGTACCTTTGGGTACGCGGGGCAGCCACGGTAATTGGCTGTGTGAGCCCCCTTGCAATTATTGCACTTCGGGGGGTCAGCCTTGGTCTTTTTGCAGGCACTGGTTAAGTGCCTGCCAGCGCATTTAACGCAGATGGGCACTGCCAAGCAGTTGCGTTGGCAGTGTCCAAAGCGTTGACAACGGTGGCATTGACCCACCGAAGTTTTCGCGTGTTGGGGTTCGACCTGAACCTTCACGCACAAGAGGTCTTTGACCTCAAAAATATGCTTCTGATCCCTGTCTAGTAAGACGAGGACCAGAGGCATAGGTTTGCCAGCGCGCTTCATGCGCGTGACGCTGGTGAGGTCAAAGCCTTTTGATTCAAGCTCCTCACGCACATCGGAAGTTGCCAGGTGCTCTGGCACTCCCCTGATGACGGCACGTAGTTGCCGCTCTTCGGGGAGCGAGTAAGTATGGTGAGGGATTTTTTCCCTCACCAAAAGCCTTGCCAGCCGCCGATAGTCGTCAGGAGACTCCGGCTGAACTTTTATCCCGTCATGTAAATTGACGGCTTTCGAGAACTTGATGTTCTCTCTAGTCGTCAGTTTCAACAGTGGTACCCATTTGTCCTTCTGTCGGACAACAATAGGTGGAATTTTAGCCTTTGAAGCCGTAGACGGGATGTCTTGCTTCAGAGGGGTAGGGGGGGTGGGCTCCTCGCCATGAACTGATTTGACGGTGCTTCCCGTAGTAGAAGCACCCTCGTTTGCATTTGCGTCGAGATCTTCCATCTCGACAACATTTTCAACGATTTCAGGTTCGTTGGGGCCGCTTTTAGCGCTTTCGCTAGGTGCGGCCTTCTCTTTGGCCTGATTTTGGGCCGCTTGACGTGATGAGGTCTCGGACTCGGAATAGTAATTCCGAGCCTCTGCCTGAACATTTTGTAACATTGCTCTTTTTTTGAGCTTCTTTTCTTTTTTGGATAGTACTTGTTTGACTTCGGTTTTTTCGTGCCGTATCCATTCGTCGATACGGCGTCTTGACACTGATGGAAGAGGAGGAAATCCATCATTGAAGCGTCTCTTTTTCGAGACTGATGAGGAGAAGGAGGCTACACTGTCGCTGTCGCTGTAGTCTCGGTCCGAGTTAGCTTTCCTACGGCCAGTCGGGGCCTTAGCCACTCCCTGTTTACGACCTGTCGTAGACTGACAGTCGTCCCCAGGGCCTGGCGAAGCTCTGCCAAGCAGGTCTGACTGGGACAGGCCAAGGGCTGAAATTAATTGGCTTATAAAGCCAATAATTTCGCCCTTCTCCTTCCCTGCCAGGCTACAAAGCAGTTCCTCCATACTGCCGTAATTCAAAGCTTTGTTTTCGGACACTCAGAAACAAGTATGAGCACCAAGAACGCAACGGAAATGATATCTTTGAACGTACTCACCAAAAGTGTGGTCGTCTGCTCACGCACAAAACGAACGCGCTATTTATAGCAAGAAATAACACACCGCCGCACGGCTGCCACATTCACTAAATAAATTGGAGAAAACACTTAATCGCTCAGACACGTCTGCACTCAATGAGGTTCAGCAATCGAATTTTATGTATGTAAAAGACGCCACTCTGTCGTCACTATTTCAGATAGTAACTGGAACTCTAGTAGGCTCCGCCCACCGGAAAGTTGAGCGTTCGAGAACGCCCATTGGTCGGTAGGACGGTATTAATACAGGTCGATTCTATATAGAAATCATTGTATAGAAAGCTACTGTTAGAGCAACATCGAATAATTCTCAGTGAATTCTTTAAATTTATCCGATATATAATACTAATCTACGATTCGACATGTCTGGACGTGGAAAAGGAGGTAAAGTTAAGGGAAAGGCAAAGTCCCGTTCCAGTCGGGCTGGACTCCAATTCCCAGTAGGACGTATTCATCGACTCCTTCGTAAGGGAAATTATGCCGAACGAGTTGGTGCCGGCGCCCCGGTTTACTTAGCCGCAGTAATGGAATATTTGGCAGCTGAAGTCTTGGAATTGGCCGGTAATGCGGCTCGCGATAACAAAAAAACCCGTATCATTCCTAGACATTTACAGCTGGCCATTCGAAACGACGAAGAACTCAATAAATTGTTATCAGGAGTAACCATTGCTCAAGGTGGTGTTTTGCCCAATATTCAGGCGGTTTTGTTACCGAAAAAAACCGAAAAGAAGGCATAAGTACACATTTCCTGAGAGAGGAAAGCGACAAATAAAATATCGGCCCTTATCAGGGCCACAACGATTTTCTCTAATGAATTCGACAATTGCATATATTTTTTTTTTATTTTCTTGTCATCGCTTTTCGATACAATTGTTGACGCAGCACGATATGCGATTGTTTCTTTCTTGCTTGCGCATATTTACGTATACATGTATACATGATTAATAATATTATTATTGTTCAACTTCTTATTTTCGTGCCGAAACAAGTGATTTCTATTTGCTGAAATCAAATATCAGAATGTCTGTACGTTTATTCGTGATGAAAATAAAATGTATGCAGTAATATCAGATTTAGGTATACAAATGAATAAACATAACAATATCCATAGAAATATTATACATTCTTGTTCGTGGAATTACAATATAGACAATCATGAGTAAATTGGAATGAATAAATGAAAACAAAAAAAAATTATACCTAATTAAATTATATAGCATAGATGAATGCATACATACATTTCAATATCTGCAGAAATGAATGACGAGTATATAAAAATAGGTTGTTATTATTA
>NW_027412626.1:37500-40000 GCF_025532065.1 Leptinotarsa decemlineata
ACTCCCGCCGTTTACCCGCGCTTGCTTGAATTTCTTCACGTTGACATTCAGAGCACTGGGCAGAAATCACATTGCGTCATCACCCGCTGGGGCCATCGCAATGCTTTGTTTTAATTAGACAGTCGGATTCCCCCGGTCCGTGCCAGTTCTGAGCTGATCGTTGAATGGCGGCCGAAGAGGACACCCGGGTCTCCCTTGCGGGCGACACCGGGGCCTCGCAGCAAGACGGTTCCGCGGGAGGCCAAGGCACGGGACCGAACTCGGATCCGTAATCAACGCCGTGAAGCGATGACACTTCACCTCGCACAGGCCCGGCACGTCAGCCGCGACCCGCTTCCTCGCCAAGCCCGACACGCCCCGATCCTCAGAGCCAATCCTTATCCCGAAGTTACGGATCCAATTTGCCGACTTCCCTTACCTACATTATTCTATCGACTAGAGGCTCTTCACCTTGGAGACCTGCTGCGGATATGGGTACGAACCGGCGCGACGCCTCCACGTGGCCCTCTCCCGGATTTTCAAGGTCCGAGGGGAAGATCCGGACACCGCTGCAACTGCGGTGCTCTTCGCGTTCCAAACCATATCTCCCTGCTAGAGGATTCCATGGAACTCGAACGCTTATGCAGAAAAGAAAACTCTTCCCGGATCTCCCGACGGCGTCTCCGGGTCCTTTTGGGTTGCCCCGACGAACTCTCTTGCGAGGGCCCGACTTTTTGACGGTTCCGCTGCCGGGTTCCGGAATAGGAACCGGATTCCCTTTCGCCCGACGGGTGTGAACATTTATTTTATAATAAATTTTATTATATAAACTTACACCACATCAACATCGGCTTTCGCCTAGGGCTTAGGATCGACTGACTCGTGTGCAACGGCTGTTCACACGAAACCCTTCTCCACGTCAGTCCTCCAGGACCTCGCTGGAGTATTTGCTACTACCACCAAGATCTGCACCGACGGCGGCTCCAGACGGCCTCACGGCCAGCCCTTCTACGCTCACCGCCGCGACCCTCCTACTCGTCAGGGCTTCATGGTCGCCTTCAATCGGGAAGATATCGGGCAGAGTACCGCACATGCCTCTGACGGTCGAGTATAAGCACGACGCTTCAGCGCCATCCATTTTCAGGGCTAGTAACTTCGGCAGGTGAGTTGTTACACACTCCTTGGCGGATTCCGACTTCCATGGCCACCGTCCTGCTGTCTTAAGTTACCAACGCCTTTCATGGTATCCCATAAGCGTCGATTTAGGCGCTTTAACTCGACGTTTGGTTCATCCCACAGCGCCAGTTCTGCTTACCAAAAATGGCCCACTTGGCACTCTGATTCGAGTCTCGCGGCTTCATAAGAGTTCGAGCAAGCCGGAGATCTCACCCATTTAAAGTTTGAGAATAGGTTGAGATCGTTTCGATCCCAATACCTCTAATCATTCGCTTTACCGGATGAAACTCGTACGCGACGAGCGCCAGCTATCCTGAGGGAAACTTCGGAGGGAACCAGCTACTAGATGGTTCGATTAGTCTTTCGCCCCTATACCCAGTTCCGACGATCGATTTGCACGTCAGAATCGCTACGGACCTCCATCAGGGTTTCCCCTGACTTCGTCCTGACCAGGCATAGTTCACCATCTTTCGGGTCCCAGCGTGTACGCTCTTGGTGCGCCTCTTCTCGCAATGAGAACGAGACGCCCCGGGAATGCGGAGCGGCCACTTTGAGGGCGAACCGCTCATCTTCCCTCGGTCTACGCAAGGTAGACCTTTACTTTCATTGCGCCTTTAGGTTTAGTTATGTCCCAATGACTCGCGCACATGCTAGACTCCTTGGTCCGTGTTTCAAGACGGGTCCTGAAAGTACCCAAAGCTATAGCGTTGCAGATCGGCGTTTCAACGAGGTCTGTTCGAGAACATCGTAGCCAACAGTCGCCCGGGGACAGGATCGGCGCTAGGTCCGATCGCCGTCAAACACCGGACGCGCTTGCCACGAGCCGAACGCTAATTATAAAGTAGCGGCCCCGCGCCATCGTTATACCGTCGAGCGAGTCGGCCGGGATACCGAGGGTCCACGCGAAAAATTCACGTGGGCTCCACCCCGGACCTTAGACCGACACCCAACGGATCGCAACGTCCTACAAGAGGAAAAGTGCACGCGTTCGATATCGGTTCGAAAAACGAGCTGAGCGAACGACGCGCGAACGACGCGACGATCGAAACGCGATGAATTTCCTCCTTCGACCTTTCGGGTTTCTCAGGTTTACCCCTGAACGGTTTCACGTACTCTTGAACTCTCTCTTCAAAGTGCTTTTCAACTTTCCCTCACGGTACTTGTTCGCTATCGGTCTCGTGGTCATATTTAGCCTTAGATGGAGTTTACCACCCACTTAGGGCTGCACTCTCAAGCAACCCGACTCTGAGGAGAGATCCTCCCGAAATTGACGGCGGTCGCTACGGGCCTGGCACCCTCTATGGGCTGTGGCCCCGTTCAAGAAGGACTTGGACGCGCCGTACGA
>NW_027412626.1:45000-67500 GCF_025532065.1 Leptinotarsa decemlineata
GTTCATGATTATTTTCGCCAAAATTTCCGTCTGAAATTTTTTTCTTCACGCTTCCGAAATTCTGCTCGCTCCCAGAAGGCAGAGGTAAACTTTCATTACACTTTCCGTTATATTTATGTTTTCACTACACTTTCCGTTATCTTTTATATTTTCACTACACTTTCCGTTCGGGTTATTTCGCCAAAATTTCCATTTCAAATTTTTATTTCACGCTTCCGATATTCTGCTTGTTCGCGGAAGGCAGAGGTAAACTTTCATTACACTTTCCGTTATATTTATGTTTTCACTACACTTTCCGATACTTTTATATTTTCACCACACTTTCCGTTCACGATTATTTTCGCCAAAGTTTCCATCTGAAATTTTTTCTTCACGCTTCCGAAATTCTGCTCGCACCCAGAAGGCAGAGGTAAACTTTCATTACACTTTCCGTTATATTTATGTTTTCACTACACTTTCCGATACTTTTATATTTTCACCACACTTTCCGATACTTTTATATTTTCACCACACTTTCCGTTCATGATTTATTTTCGCCAAAATTTCCATCTGAAATGTTTTCTTCACGCTTCCGAAATTCTGCTGCTCCCAGAAGGCAGAGGTAAACTTTCATTACACTTTCCGTTATATTTATGTTTTCACTACACTTTCCGATACTTTTATATTTTCACCACACTTTCCGTTCACGATTATTTTCGCCAAAGTTTCCATCTGAAATATTTTCTTCACGCTTCCGAAATTCTGCTCGCTCCCAGAAGGCAGAGGTAAACTTTCATTACACTTTCCGTTATATTTATGTTTCACTACACTTTCCGATACTTTTATATTTTCACCACACTTTCCGTTCACGATTATTTTCGCCAAAGTTTCCATCTGAAATATTTTCTTCACGCTTCCGAAATTCTGCTCGCTCCCAGAAGGCAGAGGTAAACTTTCATTACACTTTCCGTTATATTTATGTTTTCACTACACTTTCCGTTATCTTTTATATTTTCACTACACTTTCCGTTCGGGTTATTTCGCCAAAATTTCCAATTCAAATTTTTATTTCACGCTTCCGATATTCTGCTTGCTCGCGGAAGGCAGAAGTAAACGTTCACTACACTTTCCGGTATATTTATGTTTTCACTACACTTTCCGCTACTTTTAAATTTTCACTACACTTTCCGTTTTCTTTTATATTTTCACTACACTTTCCGTTCGGGTTATTTCGCCAAAATTTCCATTTCAAATTTTTATTTCACGCTTCCGATATTCTGCTTGTTCGCGGAAGGCAGAGGTAAACGTTCACTACACTTTCCGTTATCTTTTATATTTTCACTACACTTTCCGTTATCTTTTATATTTTCACTACACTTTCCGTTCGGGTTATTTCGCCAAAATTTCCAATTCAAATTTTTATTTCACGCTTCCGATATTCTGCTTGCTACCGGAGGGCAGAGGTCGATTAAGTTTGACGATAGTCGTGTCACTAAGTGTTCTGGCGATGTTCTAAATTTACTGTAGTCTCTGGAGATACCCTACATTTTGTTTTATAAAAGAGAAGACATTAGTAGATCAAGATGTTCACATGATGTGGTGCTTGCTGCTGCTGCAGGTTTTTCCGGGTTTTCCTGCAGCTGAAAAAGCAAATGCGCCACTGGAATCATCAATGAAGTCGCCCCTCCGGAGCGTCAATTAAATTTTGTTGTTTCATAATTTCATGATTTGTATTACTTTCTTGACCTGAGACTTACTTCAAAAATATAAAAAATACACACGAATTCATTTCATAAGCTTTTGTGGTTCTGAAAAGAACCTTTTTTTTATGGAAACGGTAAGGACAATACAGGGGGAGGCATTAAATTCAACCGCCAAATCCGTACAAGGTTCGACCTTGCCTTTTCAGGGCGTATACAACATCCATGGCTGTGACGGTTTTGCGTTTCGCATGTTCGGTATATGTTACGGCATCTCTGATAACATTTTCGAGAAATACTTTGAGTACTCCACGAGTTTCTTCGTATATCAAACCCGAAATACGTTTAACACCACCTCGACGGGCTAATCTTCTAATGGCAGGTTTCGTTATTCCTTGGATATTATCACGCAATACTTTACGATGACGTTTCGCTCCTCCTTTTCCTAAACCTTTACCTCCCTTGCCACGACCAGTCATTTCGAATGTTAAGAATAAATTATATACTGCACGATACGAATGAAATACTGTTAGTGATACTAACGACAGACTTCGACTAAAGTTCTACACCGAACTCGGTGTAGAGAACTCGGCGTGGACGAAATTTTAAAATCGCGATCCATTTTTTTGTTTAAAATCGAAGTTTGTGCCCGGCTAGGCAAATGGGTTCAAACTTGGTCGCCGAGTCTCCCAGAAAGACCAGAGCCGAGAGTCCCCTTGACTCTCGGAGGATCTTAGTTCAGCCGGGTACCCTTTCGGTACCGACTGCACCTTGCACACTAGTAGTCCGAGTTGAATTTGGTTTTCTTTTAGACAAAGAACCGAGTTATTATTATCTCCCTAATTTTATCTAAAGCTAAACAAAAAAAACGCGGGGGTACGGTGAGACACCACGTTGGCCGCTAGGACCGGTCTCAGAGGTTCCCTACCGATCCCTATCTATACGACACCCAAAACCCGAAGTGACCTACCTAGTGCTCCTATCACCGAAGGTGTGAACAGTCCCCGGGGACTCAAGGGCTTTTAAGCCGCCGAGCGTCAATGCAATGAGAGCTCCCTCGTGGAAACTCTCGTAGACGGCTCGGGTAGGCGTACCTCCGGCTGTATTCACTGTTGGTGCAGTCAATACGGCGACGGAGGCCTTTTCCTTGGAAGTCCCACGTTGAATCCCGGTGTCCAGGCAGGTACCACTAAAGTTTCACTAAGGAGAAAGTCAATTATAGTTCAGCACTCACCAGGTCTAGAAGATGGTACTCGAATTCACTTGTTTCGAACTAATAAGTTCGGATTCAGTTTAGTTTGTCTTGACAAAGACAGGTTTGTGTGTTTCACTGTGTGTGATGCTTTACGAATTCATTTGGGAAGTAATTTTTGTTTAATTACTTCCCACACACTTGGCTCGGTATAGCCTTTGTCAACTACCGTTATATACAATGCTTCTTGCAACCAATACCCAAGAATTTACAGTTGAACCGGTTATTTCACAGGCGAAGAATTCTCCAACAATTATACTCCACTGAGTAACAGATTTTTCTCTGCAAAAATCCGACACTTCGGATTTATCAGGAGAATTACAGCTACGAATGCTTTCTTAACAGAGCAATTCTAATCTCACAACCGCTTCAAACTCACGAAATCACAGTATAACTATTATAAGGGTAACTCAATGCAAAATCTTAACTAGCAAAAGGCTGTATAGAAGTCTCGCGTCTGAACTGAAGGCTAGCCAGAACAGAAGTCAGGACAGAAGTGAAGTAATCGTGATTTCGTGATTTCTTAAATACGAAATGAGCGAGGGAATTCTCGCGCGTGGTTGGCTCGCGTCAGCTCCGCCTACTTCACCGCGAGAGCGCACGCTAAAATGAATTTTTCTCGGTTCCTGAACGTTGACTATATCAGCGTTTAGGGTACCGTCCGCCGTTTCGACTTAGAATTATTTCGAACGAATTTTTATTTGCATGTTTAATGCTTGAAATATTGTTAAATCTCATCGGGTTTCGATGAGATTTCACGGTAATGTTTAAGTTTTATTAGAAAACGAATTTTTTATATTTTTGTGATTCTTGGGTATTGGTGACACCCCCCTGACCTAAGAAGTTGCATAGCTATCCGAGATCAAGTGCATGAGAAGCAATTGCTTTTTCCTTTATTTTTTTTTCAAAACATATTTACAAGATTAATTTATATACAATAGTTCCTTATTCTATATTTACATGATTTTCATTCCCCTATAAACTAACTTACACTACTATATACATATCAGGGTATCATTGTCGTCTTCTAACTCCACTCCTGACCTACTATATACATTATGAAGACGTTCTAAACCTAGTTTATTTCCGCATGCCTTGGATCCAAGTTATCCTGTCCAGGCCTCGGCGGTGGTGCTATTCTAAGGTCATCCACATGGATCACTCGGTCTTGACCGCCCCTATTCACCAAATAGGTGCTGGCCCCTAACCTTTCGACTACCCGGGAGGGAACCGACCAAGTCTGGCCGAAATTCTTCCGAATAACGTCGGAATTTCGGCACAAGACCCAGTCGCCTGGCCGGAAACTTGTCTTGGTTTGAGTCTCTTTATTTGGGAATATCTTTTCGCGGTAGCGTTCCGCCATCAGATTTGCTTGGTCAATCCGCGTGTCTCTATTACGATTTCGGGTCTGTCTATTCCTTTGCGCGGGAGTCGCCCACTCCCCAGGTCTTGGGAGGTCGTAACCGAGGAGGAGCTCACTAGGTGACATACCTGTGGACGCATTCACCCTGGTGCGGAGGTTAAAAACAACTTCAGGGACGTGTTTTTCCCACTCAGTTTCAGGCCGGTCGATGAGAGCTGCTCGGAGCATTTTCTTAACTTCCTGCACTCTCCTCTCGACCGGGTTGGCCTGCTGATGGTAGGAAGGGCTCATTCTGGAAGTGAAGTTGAATCTTTCACAAAACCTCTCCCACGCGGCCCCCAGGTACATCGTGGCTCCGTCGGTTACTACTACCTCAGGGAATCCCCATCTATTGAAGACTTCCTCCAATAGAAACTTAATCATCGTATTCGCCTGAACACTGACGTAAGCTTTTGCTTCCGTCCACTTTGAGAAGCAGTCGACAGCGATTATCAAATATTTATTCCCGCTTTCTCCTGCAGGGTACGGGCCGAGGACGTCCACCGAGACGACCTGCCAAGGTCTCTCAGGCTCGAGAGGCCTCTGTCCTGCAGGGGTTTGTGGTTTCGCGGCTTTGGTAGTAGCGCAAGTCAAGCAGGTGGTGATATACTCCCTAGCTTGCTTGCGCATATTCGACCAGTAGAAGTGTCGACCTATCTGATTCACTGTTTCATCAATTCCGGGATGACCACCTTCATCGTGGTATTTTTTTACAATAACATTCCAGCATCTCCTGGGAACGAGTAATCGCTTATGTTCCCCCCCCGGTCCTATGTAATATAAGAGATCGTCTTCCATTCTAAAATCGCTGAGGATCCGCTGCTCGTAGGAATTTGGTTCAGGATTTGCGCGCGCTCTTTCAATGCGCATCCTGAACCGCCTTATTCCTTCACAGCCCTTTTGCTCCTCGGCGATCTGTTCAAACAGAGTTCTCATTTCTGTCAGACTTTCGACTTCATGATATAGTGCAACCATGTCGCACATATTGAAAATTTCGGCTACTTCGTCAATTAATTCAAAAACTAGTTCATCTGTTATTTCTGATTCTGGTTCTCTATCCAGATGCGGGAAAAACATCCTTTCAGACTCTTTTTCCAAATCCGCTTTGGTGGCTTCCTCCACAGGATTCCGCGAAAGGAAGTCGGGGAGCTGATTTAACTTCCCCGGAACATGGACTATTTCAAAGTCGTATTCCTGTAACAGGAGGGCCCACCTTGTTAACTTGGCTCTATCATCTTTCATTCGGTTGAGCCAAGTTAATGCCGAACTATCTGTTAGCAAGGTAAACCTCCCATCTTGCAAGTAGTGCCGATACTTCTTCACCGCCCACACTACCGCTAGACATTCAATTTCATTTATGTGATAGCGTCGCTCAGTATCATTCAACTTAGCGCTACTGTACGCTATCACATCTCGAACTTCGGGAGTTTCACCCTGCTGAAACAGTACAGCCCCGATACCGACCTGACTTGCATCCGTTTGCAAGTAATACGGCCTGGTCGGATCGGGTCGTGCCAGGTGTAACGGCTTCGACACAGCGGATTTTATACGCTGGAAACTGTCCTCCGCATCCGGATTCCATCTAAATTTTTTCTTTTTGTCAATGAGGTCGGTCAGCGGGGCTGCCAATTCCGCGAAATTGGGAATATACTCGCGCAGCCAGCCCGCGGTACCCAGGAAACCCCTCAACTGCTTCACGGAGGTTGGAGTAGCGAAATTTTGTACATTCAAAACATGACTCTCCTGGGGAGAATTACCCGTTTCGGATATCACCCTCCCCAGGTAGTTCAATGTTGAGGACCCAAATGTGCATTTCCCCGGGGAAAGCCACAACCCGTGCGTCCTCAACCTCTCCAGTATCCTGGTCAGATGATTTACGTGCTCCTCGATATTATTGGAGTAAACAATAATGTCATCCAGGTAGACTTTACAAAACTTGTCTACCAGGCCCGCCAGTACCTCAGACATAAGTTTTTGAAAAACGGCTGGCCCGTTTTTCAGCCCGAAGCTTAGTACCTTAAATTCATACACTGACCCATCGGGTCCCCCAAAGGCAGTGTACTTCCTTGAATCTTTTTCAAGTGGGGCTTGCCAAAACCCATTTCTCAAGTCTAAGGTACTGAAGATTTTGGCCTTCCCCATTTCCCGAACCGTCTCCTGAATCGGGGGAAGGTGTGGGGCTTCTGACACTATTAGTTTGTTCATTTGGCGGTAATCCACGCAAAATCGCAACTTTCCGCCTTTCTTAGGGACCAAGACTACTGGAGAGCAATACGGGGACGTGCTCCTCGTAATTACACCTGCTTCCAATAATTTATTAATCTCTTCATGCACTATCCGTTTCCGTTCTTCGGACATTTTGGCATACCGCATCTGACGGAAGGGTCTCTCCTCCTTCACTTGAATTTTGTGTAGGATCGCCTTCGTCTGCGGTTGCCTGATCGTTTCCTCGAAGACATCTTTGAATGCTTCGAGGACTGGCATTATTGCCGATTTGGTTTTTAAGTCGAATTGGCTGTCTTCGAGCTGCAGTGTCACAGCATCTTTAGGTGTCCTTCTAAGGGTTTCCCCGTGAAAGAACACCGACAACCTGGGAGCCTTTCCGAAGTAAAT
This sequence comes from Leptinotarsa decemlineata, assembly GCF_025532065.1. Taxonomy (NCBI): domain Eukaryota; kingdom Metazoa; phylum Arthropoda; class Insecta; order Coleoptera; family Chrysomelidae; genus Leptinotarsa; species Leptinotarsa decemlineata. The sequence continues at coordinate 51,947 of NW_027412626.1, forward strand.
CGTGCCGCGGCCGATATCCAAACTCGCTTCCTGCTCTCTCAGAAAAGGCATGCCCAAAATGACCTGCTCGTGTAGGTCCTTCAGTACTGTGAACTTCAAAGAAAATTTCCTTTCTTCAATCTCCGCGTTCACAGAAATCTGACCTACACTTCGGCTCACGTTATTTGAGCACCCCATCTGTACTATTCCCGAGTTAGGAAGATTCTCCAGGTTCCTGTGCGATAGCACATCGGCTCGCACGAAGTTACTAGAGGCCCCAGTGTCGATTAACGCTGTCACTGCCTCGTCATCAATGTTTAGGGAAATCCGGGGGAGGGTTCGCCCCAGAGTGGGTTTGTGTTCCCTCATAGGGTAACAACTCTCGATGAAATTATTTATACAGGGAAAATTTTTTTTTAATTCGGCGGTTTTTTCATTGTTCTTATTGTCGATTAGTTCGCACAGGCCGCCACCAACCGTGCCTGTGCGGCTGCCTAGTTTTCCGACCTTTCCGGCTGCTCGGAGATCGTATTCACGCTTCTCCTAGGCAGAGATCTATCCCGATTTTCAACTCTGTTGTTCCGGGCTGAAGATATCCCTTGTTGGGATGGTTGCGGCCTAACGTATTCATTCCGACCTTGAGGTGGAATATATCTCGGCCCTGTATGTGAATTTACAGTACCGTTACCTTCAGCACGGCCTCGACTCGGATTACCACCTACGTTAGTGGCCGAACTATTATTCTTCTGCTTAGAGAGGTCTTCCTCTATGGCAGTAGCCTCTTGTAACAACACTTCCAGATCTCCAGGAGTACCTCTCCTGAAGAAGCATCGCACTTCTGGGCTTAACAAATTTATTATTACTGGAAGGATAGACCTCTCTTCCATGCCAGGAAATAGTCTTCTCGCCAGGCTACCCTTTTCGATGATGAAAACATCTGTTTTCGCATTCTTCCCCTGTTTCTCTCCGTAGAACTTCGCTGTTAGCCTAGCTAACACTTCGGAGCTATTATATCTATACATAATCCGATTCACCAGAGTGGTCCAGCTAATTCGGGTATGTTTGTATACAGCTGCCCACTCTGCCGCTTTGTCTGCCAACTGGCCAAACAATATTCTTACCCATTCACCTTGGGGAACGCTACATCTACGCAACTCGTTTTCAAGTTGGTTGATGAACTCTTCCGGATTCTCATTTTCCAATCCAGAGAACACCGGCAGACTTTGTTTGTCTAGCCGGCATCCCTGACTTAGATTCTGTCCTTGACTAATAGCTGTCAGCAATACTGTTGCCAGTCTGTTAATCGGGTCGTTATTGTCGACTACTTCCATATTATCTTCTGGGCGCCATCGAGTTTGGTTATTGAGGCTTGAACTCGAAAATAGCCTATTATTCTCAGCGAACTTTACGTTGCTGCTCTCCTTGTTCACATCCTGCGAATATTCGCCCTCACTGACGACTTGGTAAAAATCTCCGTGTGCGTCTCGGAAAGTTTCTCCCTCATCCTCAGAGCTCACGTTCACGAGTGACGCAAACGGATTTGATGCCACAACGCTACTTTCTCTATTTATTTCGCTATGCGAAATTTCGGCCCCACGTTGGGCGCCATGTAGAGAACTCGGCGTGGACGAAATTTTAAAATCGCGATCCATTTTTTTGTTTAAAATCGAAGTTTGTGCCCGGCTAGGCAAATGGGTTCAAACTTGGTCGCCGAGTCTCCCAGAAAGACCAGAGCCGAGAGTCCCCTTGACTCTCGGAGGATCTTAGTTCAGCCGGGTACCCTTTCGGTACCGACTGCACCTTGCACACTAGTAGTCCGAGTTGAATTTGGTTTTCTTTTAGACAAAGAACCGAGTTATTATTATCTCCCTAATTTTATCTAAAGCTAAACAAAAAAAACGCGGGGGTACGGTGAGACACCACGTTGGCCGCTAGGACCGGTCTCAGAGGTTCCCTACCGATCCCTATCTATACGACACCCAAAACCCGAAGTGACCTACCTAGTGCTCCTATCACCGAAGGTGTGAACAGTCCCCGGGGACTCAAGGGCTTTTAAGCCGCCGAGCGTCAATGCAATGAGAGCTCCCTCGTGGAAACTCTCGTAGACGGCTCGGGTAGGCGTACCTCCGGCTGTATTCACTGTTGGTGCAGTCAATACGGCGACGGAGGCCTTTTCCTTGGAAGTCCCACGTTGAATCCCGGTGTCCAGGCAGGTACCACTAAAGTTTCACTAAGGAGAAAGTCAATTATAGTTCAGCACTCACCAGGTCTAGAAGATGGTACTCGAATTCACTTGTTTCGAACTAATAAGTTCGGATTCAGTTTAGTTTGTCTTGACAAAGACAGGTTTGTGTGTTTCACTGTGTGTGATGCTTTACGAATTCATTTGGGAAGTAATTTTTGTTTAATTACTTCCCACACACTTGGCTCGGTATAGCCTTTGTCAACTACCGTTATATACAATGCTTCTTGCAACCAATACCCAAGAATTTACAGTTGAACCGGTTATTTCACAGGCGAAGAATTCTCCAACAATTATACTCCACTGAGTAACAGATTTTTCTCTGCAAAAATCCGACACTTCGGATTTATCAGGAGAATTACAGCTACGAATGCTTTCTTAACAGAGCAATTCTAATCTCACAACCGCTTCAAACTCACGAAATCACAGTATAACTATTATAAGGGTAACTCAATGCAAAATCTTAACTAGCAAAAGGCTGTATAGAAGTCTCGCGTCTGAACTGAAGGCTAGCCAGAACAGAAGTCAGGACAGAAGTGAAGTAATCGTGATTTCGTGATTTCTTAAATACGAAATGAGCGAGGGAATTCTCGCGCGTGGTTGGCTCGCGTCAGCTCCGCCTACTTCACCGCGAGAGCGCACGCTAAAATGAATTTTTCTCGGTTCCTGAACGTTGACTATATCAGCGTTTAGGGTACCGTCCGCCGTTTCGACTTAGAATTATTTCGAACGAATTTTTATTTGCATGTTTAATGCTTGAAATATTGTTAAATCTCATCGGGTTTCGATGAGATTTCACGGTAATGTTTAAGTTTTATTAGAAAACGAATTTTTTATATTTTTGTGATTCTTGGGTATTGGTGACATCGGTCGGGTTTTGTTAAATTTCATGACTCCGCCCACAACTGGAAATCGGACCAATGGCGTCTCGTCTAGATGGTATATAATAGTTGGCGTGTATAAGCCGACTCAGTTCATATGTTGTCCGTCTATCGTTCGGTATACATTTCGTTCGTTACAATTCGCAATAGGTTTTGAAAATGGCTCGTACCAAGCAGACCGCTCGTAAATCGACTGGAGGTAAAGCTCCGAGAAAACAATTAGCTACTAAAGCAGCTCGCAAAAGTGCACCGGCTACGGGAGGTGTTAAAAAACCTCATCGTTACAGACCCGGTACTGTTGCTCTCCGAGAAATTCGACGTTATCAGAAGAGTACTGAATTGTTGATTAGGAAATTACCCTTTCAACGTTTAGTTCGAGAAATCGCTCAAGATTTCAAAACCGATTTACGATTCCAAAGTTCAGCCGTCATGGCTTTGCAAGAAGCTAGCGAGGCGTATTTGGTAGGACTCTTCGAAGATACGAATTTGTGCGCCATTCACGCCAAGCGCGTTACCATTATGCCCAAAGACATTCAGTTAGCAAGGAGAATACGCGGAGAACGAGCTTAATTTCATATATATATATCCCAATATATATTGAAAATATATACAAAAAAAAGGTTCTTTTCAGAACCACAAAATGCAATTGATGAAAGAATTCGTTTATCGATAGATATGAATGAATGAATGAATGAATGTATGATATTTTCAATAACTCGCATCACGTAAATATTAAATCACGGGTGTTTGCAGAACATGTTCAGTATGATCCAAATATGGATTATAATACTGAAATTTTTTACTTTCCGAAACGAATCTTTCGAAAAGATCATTTTTAGAAACGGCTGAGATAAATAACGAAAAACAAGCGATCACTGAATGAAAGATCGCTCATAACATCACCATCTTTTCGTAAATTTCCTCTGATTCATATTTTTGAATACCTGGCATAAATCTCGAGTGACTTTTTGTAATATACCCTATACCAAAAATGAATCGTTCTCGAGATATTCGATCGTTTATACAGAAAAAGTAGGTATTATTCGGTTCTCGAGCCATTTCCCTATAAAATTGAAAACAAGTCTCATAGAATACATAAGCTATTATTGATTCATCAAAATATTACATTCCGTCGTCTTGTAGGAGGAGTAACATTTCCAAAATGATGAACGAGGTATTAGGAGTCGATGAGTAATTCTGAAGATATAAAAATCAGTGATTTCTCAAATGGAACACCCTTAGTTTGGAAATCTCGAAATGATTTTGACTCATTTTCCTGAAACGATCCCAATATCAGAAAATAAGTCAACTGTTCACAAGACATATTTCAATGAAATAGAAAGACAGAGCAATATTTTTTAATTTTTACTCTTTTACGAAATTATTCGATTCATATCAATTCGATAGTCGGCGGCGGCGGCGGAAGAAATATTATTTATCTATTTTTTTTCTGTTTATAGGGATAGGCTAGGTAGGTAGTTCTGACTATTTATTTATATATTTGTTGGACAGTTGAATTATATACGAATTCTTGTAAAAAAAATTGTGGCCCTGAAAAGGGCCATTTGTTTTCTTAGACTTCGTCGCCGGAGAGAGAAGTCAACTGATAGAAGAATTTACTTCTTCTTTTTTGGAGAGGCAGCTTTTTTGGCTTTCGGAGAAGATGCCGATGCAGGGGTCGCTTTCGCGGTTTTCGGTTTGGGTGCTTTCGGCTTTTTTGTTGGTCCTTTGTTAGTTTTCTTTGCTTTCGAAGGAGACTTGGTTTTACTAGCAGAAGTCGCGGACGAAACCTTAGAAGCGACGGTCTTTTTATCCTCGGCAGTTACCTTTTTAGGCTTGGCTGCGGCAGCCGCTTTCTTTTCCGGAGAGGCTTTCTTACCTTTCGGTGATGCAGCAGCCTTCTTGCCGGTTTTAGCTTTTTCACCAGCTACGCGTTTAACGGGAGTTTTTTTGGCCTTCGCACCGGCCGTACCGGACGTTTTCTTTTCGGTAGCCGACGGTTTTGCCGAACCAGAAGATGCCGATGCCAATTTGAACGACCCCGATGCACCTTTTCCTTTAGTTTGTACTAATGATCCGGAAGCAACCGCAGATTTAAGATATTTCTTGATGAAAGGTGCCACTTTTTCTGCGTCAGCCTTATAATTCGCCGCAATATATTTTTTTATGGCTTGTAAAGAGGAACCACCCCGTTCCTTCAATCCTTTAATAGCGTTATTAACCATTTCCGACGTAGGTGGGTGAGAAGGTTTACTTCTTGGATTTTTAACTTTCTTTTCTTTCTTCGCAGTAGACTGTGCCTGCGGCGACGAAGATGAATTAGCCGAAGCCGAAGAATTCTGATTTTCTATGTCTGCCATAGTAAAAAAACAACTGACAATATATTCTCGGAAGATAGATGCTACACTCGTTAGGCGTCTAGAGAGAATGATGTAGTCCTCTGGTGTTCCGTTTGTTTAAATATTCTGGGTCGAAGCACAGGCGGACGGGAGACTGAACGCTCGACATTCTCGTTAGACACGATATTGACGGCTTCCATTCTGCTGTCGAAATGTTCGCATCAACTTCTTTACGAAATCAATGCCGGTTTCCTATTTAGACTTCGACTAGCACAATAACGTGGATAGATTCTACGTATTCCGAAAATATTTTCTGATAAGAAAAAGCTAATATTAAACCTCGACAACTCACAGTAAATTACAATGAAATATGAAGTATTGATGATTTTGACGTAACTCCAGACAATTCCTTTCCGAAAATACTCGTAATCGATGATCTGGAAGGAACCTTCGAATAAATATCATAGGCGCGACTGTCTATAGAAACATGATACATTAGCCGATAATACTCGATAAATACACGAGTGAATAGGGGCATCGAAGAGACCTCGTGTCTACCTTCATACACGACTATAACCAAGAACCGACGCTTCTAATAGCATCAACATTTTCAAAAATTATCCCTATAAAAGTGTTCGATGAAAACGGCATTCGAATAATAACGAACGTTATTAATGTTATATTCGATAAGATATAATCATCGTAATATACTTTCAATAAAAAGGTCGATACTACAACACGAACGAACGAACGAACGAACGACGATACTGTGAGCTCTATCTATAACGGAGTAATACACACCCACCCCCACCCGAAATATATAAATCGTCAATGTTATAGTCGAAATCAGAAATGCTAATCATAAACGTTTTTAGACAACATATTAGCACGTAAATAAAAAACACGTTAAAAAATAACATAAGTAATAGAGTACATGACTAGTATAACAGTAACGAACGTTAACTTTTTAGGTTGATAGGTAGGTAAGCACCATCTAAATATAGGTGGCAAAATTATTTATTATCATCGCGCGTTTCACGAAAGGAGGTAACAATGTACTGATAACAAGGCAACCCAACCGAGTGAGACCTAGCGCCCTAGCAAAAATAAATTATCATTCAGCGTCGAAACGATATTGTAAGAATTCTTTCATAAATATTTTGTGGTTCTGAAAAGAACCGTTTTTTTTTAAGAATGTATATCGTAGACCGGAATAAGTAAATTATTTCGAACTGGTATATTTCGTAACTGCTTTGGTGCCTTCGCTGACGGCGTGCTTCGCCAATTCACCAGGAAGTAACAGACGTACTGCAGTCTGAATTTCTCTGCTCGTAATAGTCGATCGCTTGTTATAATGAGCAAGACGGGAGGCTTCCGCTGCGATACGCTCAAATATATCATTTACGAAACTGTTCATGATGCTCATCGCTTTACTGGATATTCCGGTATCGGGATGGACTTGTTTCAATACTTTGTAGATATAAATTGCGTAACTTTCCTTCCTCCTCCTCTTCTTTTTCTTATCGGTCTTCGATATATTCTTTTGGGCCTTTCCGGCCTTCTTCGCAGCCTTTCCACTAGCTTTGGGTGGCATTCTGAAAATTTAATTTCGTCAATATCAAACAAACAAGTACTATCGTGCAGGTTTGCTTTCGACTCAATGTAAAAGACGCCACTCTGTCGTCACTATTTCAGATAGTAACTGGAACTCTAGTAGGCTCCGCCCACCGGAAAGTTGAGCGTTCGAGAACGCCCATTGGTCGGTAGGACGGTATTAATACAGGTCGATTCTATATAGAAATCATTGTATAGAAAGCTACTGTTAGAGCAACATCGAATAATTCTCAGTGAATTCTTTAAATTTATCCGATATATAATACTAATCTACGATTCGACATGTCTGGACGTGGAAAAGGAGGTAAAGTTAAGGGAAAGGCAAAGTCCCGTTCCAGTCGGGCTGGACTCCAATTCCCAGTAGGACGTATTCATCGACTCCTTCGTAAGGGAAATTATGCCGAACGAGTTGGTGCCGGCGCCCCGGTTTACTTAGCCGCAGTAATGGAATATTTGGCAGCTGAAGTCTTGGAATTGGCCGGTAATGCGGCTCGCGATAACAAAAAAACCCGTATCATTCCTAGACATTTACAGCTGGCCATTCGAAACGACGAAGAACTCAATAAATTGTTATCAGGAGTAACCATTGCTCAAGGTGGTGTTTTGCCCAATATTCAGGCGGTTTTGTTACCGAAAAAAACCGAAAAGAAGGCATAAGTACACATTTCCTGAGAGAGGAAAGCGACAAATAAAATATCGGCCCTTATCAGGGCCACAACGATTTTCTCTAATGAATTCGACAATTGCATATATTTTTTTTTATTTTCTTGTCATCGCTTTTCGATACAATTGTTGACGCAGCACGATATGCGATTGTTTCTTTCTTGCTTGCGCATATTTACGTATACATGTATACATGATTAATAATATTATTATTGTTCAACTTCTTATTTTCGTGCCGAAACAAGTGATTTCTATTTGCTGAAATCAAATATCAGAATGTCTGTACGTTTATTCGTGATGAAAATAAAATGTATGCAGTAATATCAGATTTAGGTATACAAATGAATAAACATAACAATATCCATAGAAATATTATACATTCTTGTTCGTGGAATTACAATATAGACAATCATGAGTAAATTGGAATGAATAAATGAAAACAAAAAAAAATTATACCTAATTAAATTATATAGCATAGATGAATGCATACATACATTTCAATATCTGCAGAAATGAATGACGAGTATATAAAAATAGGTTGTTATTATTATTCATAGTAATTTGTGAAATGGGATAGATGAATATTATAAGCATAAAACAATAATATTTGGACAGTGGTTCATTAACCTTCGATCAGTTTATGAATATTCATTTTTTCAATTTTTTCTTTACGTACAAATGGTATCGCGTTTTAAAGCGGCGTTTCAGAAAAGTTTCATATGTAATTTCTATTGGTGAATAATTGAATAGTTTGGGAGCTACCTAGCTAGCTAGCTAGATACCAGTAGCTTCCCTGTCCTATAGATTTAGAAACCGAGTGGTATATAATCTAATTGTACAGATCGTTCTTCTCTTTTCTTCTTCGTATACAGATGTAGTAAGGTTGAAATTAATAATTTCGTTAAGTATACAGGATAAAATGAAGCAATTATTCAGGTAATCAAAAGAATGACAGATAATGCTTAAAATTAGATGGGTATATCGTTCGAATTTAATTTGGTAATTCGTTAATTATTACTCACACCAAAGTAAAGTATATAAATCGAATTCGTTTTGAAAACAAATTGTGGTTCTGAAAAGAACCGTTTTTTTTTTGTAAATTTCTCGTCGGAATATGAATCTAACCGCCGAAACCATATAATGTACGCCCTTGACGTTTGAGAGCGTATACTACGTCCATGGCCGTGACGGTTTTTCTTTTGGCGTGTTCTGTATATGTTACCGCATCTCTGATAACATTTTCGAGAAATACTTTGAGTACTCCACGAGTTTCTTCGTATATCAATCCGGATATACGTTTTACACCTCCACGACGAGCTAATCTTCTGATGGCAGGCTTCGTAATTCCTTGAATATTATCTCGCAACACTTTGCGATGTCTTTTTGCTCCGCCTTTTCCTAATCCCTTTCCTCCTTTTCCTCTACCAGTCATTTTGTGTAATACAAACGGAAGATTATAGAGAAAAAAAGTACGAGCGAAATACGTTATTACTACTTCGAATGCTCGAGAACAACTGAAGGCCGTCGGCGCTGGAAAGCTGGTTTTGTCTTGTTTTTGGGGGGACACGCCCACTTTCTTCGATTCAACCAATGGTAGAAGTTCCCTATCCTTATACCTGAATAAAACTGTTAACGTGTCGCCAGGACGGTACCCGGAGCGGTCCTGAAGTGATACCCGGCTGGGTGTGGATTTGCAACGGACCATCCGCTCCTGGGCCGCCTGTCGCACGCAGACCAGAGCCGGCAGGTGCTAGGCCGCCGGAGGATCTATACGGAGCTCCGTCCTCGCTCCCCGAGTTCGGAACGTCGCGGTTTCCCTGCATTGCTGCGATCTTCCTTTTCATACACAAGATCTGCGATTCTATTATATGTTCCCTATTCACTATCTATCTAATGGGCGCCGCGGGGGTGCAACTGGCCACCACGATGGCACTAGGCCGGACCAGAGGGTTCCCTACGATCCCTAAACCTAGCCGACACACTATCGCGATTTGACCTACCTAGCTCCCTAAACCCGAAGGAAAGAGACTGCCTCCGGAGGCGCACGGTCGCTTTAAAGCCCCCAGATATCAGTGCAATGGGACAGCCCACGTAGACTGCCCCTTAGATATGCTGGGTCGGCGTACCCTCCGATGTATTCAAGCCTGGGTAGGCCAAATACGTCCAAGAAGGCCGGCTAGTGGGTCCCTCGGTGCGGCGTGACGCCGAAGTAGCAGATTTCGAATTCTTTTTATAAGGTAGTCCTAAAAAGGACAAGTTTGAACTAACAAGTTCAGTTTAGAGTCGGTTTACAGCTCCTGAGAGACACTGTTGGTGTTTTATTATCCTGGAAATCTCCTTGGTACAACGATGGGGATGTATATGTACACCTCGGTATATATCTATGTGTATTTATATAGTTGGACGTCCAAGCTCCTAGGAAAACTCCTCTTTGGAAAAAAACTCCAGTAGTGTTGTTGCCTTGAAAAAGGCAAATTTGGGCAGTTATTTATGTCGAATTCACTTCGGGAAGTAATTTGGGGTGTTTGTTTTTACTTCCCTAATCTCAGTATAAAGAAACTACTGCCGAAGACTCCTTTACAATTCCAAAAACTATAATTAGCCAACTTCCAATAATTCAGGTCAAAAACGCTCGATGTTTACTTTACAATGCTCAGAGTCAGACTCAGCTGCCCTAACCCGCGAAGCCGTCTATATTTATCCATACGCGGCGCGCGCGCGTAGGCTCCGCCTACTAGCTATCCTTCCCTTCGCCTTCTCTGATTCGCTAATCTTCGCGATACATATACTGAATTATTGGACGTTGGTAACACCCCCCCGCTTTAAGGAGTCGCTTGTAGTTTCTTTAAAACCGAGACCAGGAAGTACTCTTTATTAGGGAAATACTCAAAACAATCTTTTTACAATAAGTCCTTAACCTAATTTACAATATTTTATCCCCCTTAACCTAAGTTTTTAACAAAATACATCACTCAGCTTCCTTGCCTGTCCCTCCTCTCAGGCTCTGCTGGCAACAACAATAATTACACAAGGGATCTTACTTATCTTATACCTAAGCTATTTAATCTACATGCGCCGAGCGCGGGTCAAGGTGCTCCTGACCTTCTCGCGGAGGTGGGGCAGGTCTCAGATCGTCCGTGTGGATGACCCGGTCTACACCACCTTTATTCACCACGTATGTGTTAGGACCCAACTGCCTCTGGACTCGACACGGAGTTGTCCACGTTGGCCCAAAGTTCTTCCGAGCTCTCTTGTCGTAATTTCGACACAGCACCCACTGGCCCGGCACGAACACGACAGCCGGCACTTTGTTCTTATCCGGGAACCGTTTATTGCGATACGCAGCCGAGCTCTGCTGTGCTTCCTCTACGCGTTGGGCACGGTCCTCATTATGAGGCCTTCGTCTCCTTTGTAGGGGAGTGTCCCAATCGCCAGGCCGAGGCAACTCGTAGCCTAGCAGGAGCTGGCAGGGAGTGACATTCGAAGCCGCGTTGGTACGGGTTCGTAAGTTGAAGATAATTTCCGGGAGACATCGCTCCCAGTGCGATTCGTCTTTACCTATCAAGGCAGCCCGCAGCATCTTCTTCAGCTCCTGAACCCGTCTTTCTACAGGGTTAGCCTGTTGGTGGTACCCGGGGCTAGTCCGCGTCGCGATCTCATTCCGTTGGCAGTACTGTTCCCAGTTCCTGCCCAAGAACATCGCGGCACTATCCGTGATCACCACCTCCGGGAACCCCCACCGATAGCAGATCTCCTGCGCAAGAAATTCAATCACGGTGGCCGACTGAACAGACTCTGCGGTGCGGGCCTCTACCCATTTGCTGAAGCAGTCGGTGGCCAATATGATATACCTATTACCCTTTTCCGTAGGGCTATAGGGGCCAAGTACGTCAATTGATACCATCTGCCAGGGACGGTCTGGCTCATTCGGCCGTAGGGGGGCGGCTTCCTGGGGAGGACTCCGCTTCGTTGTTGCGCAAGTCAGACACGTGTTCACATATGCGGAGACCTGCTTCCGCATATTAGACCAGTAGAAATGTCTACTGATCTGATTCTGGGTTTCTTCTACTCCGGGGTGACCTGCTTGATCATGATAACGCCGGATTAACTGATCCCAGCAGCGCCTTGGGACCAGTAACCTCTTGGCATCCTGGTTAGGTCCCACATAGTACAATAAATCACTTTCCATTTGGAAATCATGCAGGATCCGTTTCTCGTATTCGGTCGGATTAGGGTTCGCTCTGGCCCTCTCGATCCGGAGCCTAAAACGTCTTACGCTATCACTACTACGTTGCAGTTCAGCGACCTCCTCGAACCAGGTCTGTATCTGATTCAACGTCTCGGGGTCGCTGGCCTGTACGCAGACCAAGTCGCATACGTTAAATAGCTCGCCCAACTCGTCCGCGAGCTGAAGCAGGATCTCATCCTCCGCTTCGTCAGGTGTCTCCATTTCTTTGTGAGGAAAGAACATCCTCTCTACGTCGGTATCAAGGTCCATATTTGTTTGGGGCTGGGTCGGATTTCGGGACAGAAAGTCAGGTAGCTGATTCCTCTTACCTGGTATGTGTTCCACCCTGAAATCATATTCCTGTAGGAGCAAAGACCAGCGAGTCAGCTTGGCTTTCTCATCCTTCATCTTGTCTAACCACAGCAGTGCCGAATTATCGGTGAACAAGGTAAAGCTCCCATCCTGGAGATAATGCTTGTACTTTTTAATCGCCCACACCACCGCAAGGCATTCGGTCTCATTGATATGATATTTCCTTTCGGTGGCGTTTAGCTTGGCGCTACTATAAGCGATTATCCTCCTATTACCTCCTTGGGGGTCTATTTGGAACAATACGGCGCCAATGCCAATATGGCTGGCGTCCGTCTGGAGGCCATATGGTAAGTGGGGGTCAGGTCGCGCTAACTCTAACGGCTGGGAAACGGCTTCCTTTATTGCCTGGAAGCTGTCTTGCGCTTCCGAGGTCCAGAGAAACCTTTTCTTTCTATCGATAAGGTCGGTCAGCGGTGCGGCTATCTCGGCAAAATTCGGGATGTATTCCCTAAGCCATCCGGCGGTGCCCAAGAAGGCGCGCACCTGCTTTATATTACTGGGCGCTGGGAACTCCTTTACGTTTAAAACGTGTTGCTCCTGCGGCTTATTCCCATCCTTGGATACGACCCGGCCGAGGTAGTTCAAGGTGCTAGACCCGAACTGGCACTTGGATGGGGACAGCCAGAGCCCATGAAGCCTCAGTCGCTCCAATATCAGCTGCAAGTGACCGCAGTGCTCCTGTAGATCATGTGAATATACAATGATGTCGTCCAGGTAGACCTTGCAGAACTTGTCTACAAAACCTACCAAGACTTCCGACATCAGTTTCTGGAACACGGCAGGCCCATTCTTGAGTCCAAAGCTGAGAACCTTGAACTCGTACACCGCTCCATCCGGTCCTCCGAATGCGGTGTACTTCCTAGACTCCTTGTCCAATGGGGCCTGCCAGAAACCGTTCCTTAGATCTAAGGTTGTGAAGATGGATGCCCTACCCATCTCTCGCACCGTCTCCTGAATTGGGGGTAGATAGGGGGCCTCCGTTATAATCAACTTGTTTATCTGTCTATAATCTACACAGAACCGGAGTTTCCCCCCTTTCTTGGGGACCAAGACTACTGGCGAGCAGTAAGGAGAGGTGCTTCGGGCAATCACTCCTGCCTCTAATAATTTAGAGATTTCGTCATGGACGATTGCCTTCCGCACCTCCGACATTTTTCCATAACGGGACTGTCGGAAGGGCCTCTCCTCCTTCACTCTTATCTTATGTACCGTAGCCTTGGTTTGGGGCTGACGAATTGTCTCCTCGAAGACATCTGGGAATTGTTTTAAAATCGGGAGGAGCTTATCCTTGCTCTCGGGGGAAAATTGAGAGTCTTCCAACTCCAGCGGGATATCCTTCCTTAAGAAATTTCTTTGGCTTGGGTATGTCTCAAAATAAATGCACAATCTGGGGGCTTGCCCCAAATAGATTGACCCTCTGCCTACATCTATAGTAGCTTCAGTTTTCTTAAGGAAAGGAAGACCCAAGATTATTTGCTCCTGCAACTTGGTAAGGACCGTAAATTTAATCTGGAACTTCCGTTCTTCGATTTCCACTGGCAGCGTGATCTGGCCTAAACTCTGGCTTATGTTGCTTTCGCAGCCCATGAACACCGTAGCCGGGTTCGGAAGTCTGGTTAAATCCATATGAGCGATCACGCTAGCTTGAATGAAATTACTGGAAGCTCCAGTATCAATAAGGGCGGGCAGAGTCGTGGAATTGACTGTGCAAGGGATCCTAGGGAGGTTCCTCCCTATCAGAGGGCGTTCTTCGGCTAGAGACATGTAACACTCCAGCTCAGTGAAGTTTGGGGAGTTTTTGCAGTGGTTCTCAACTATTGGGGCCTTCGGCTCTCCACTGCTAGATGCTCCAGCCCCATCTAGTTTTCCACCTGCTCCGAGGACATCGCTTCCACCACGTTATTGTGGCGTTCACGACGCTCATTGCTCGCTGCCTGCCTGGGTGCTGATCTATCTTGATCAGCAGCCCGCTGTGGGGGACGGTAAATCTCCGCAGAGCCAGCACCCCGATTGTTGTTCCACCCTCCTTGGTTGCGGACTACATTGCCTGAGTTCGGACCCGTCAAGGTGCGATCGGTTTGGGGGTTTATGCTTCTATGCATTTGTTTGGACAACCTCAAGTCCTCCTCAATGTTGCTAGCGTCTTGTATCAAATTCTCAATGTTTACCAACTGCTTGCCCCGAAAGAAGCAACGCAGCTCAGGTGAAAGTAGTTGGGCTATGATCTGCAAGACCTCCCTTTCCTGCCCGCCAGGAAACAGCCTTTTTGCTAGTCCAAACTTTTTAATTATAAATACGTCCGCCTTCGTATTTCGGTCTTGTCCTTCCCCATAGAACTTTGCCGTGAGCTTTGCGATCAGCTCAGGGCTGGCGTATTTCTGAATTAGTCTCGCCACCATCATCGACCAGGTGATTTGGGTCTGTGAATATATTGCTGCCCATTTAGAAGCGTCTCCAGTGAGCTGAGCAAACAGTATATGTACCCAGTCTCCTTCCGGAACATCACTCCTCACCAACTCCGTTGAAAGCTTAGAAATAAAAACTTCCGGGTCTTCGTTTTCGCTTCCGGAAAACGTCGGGAGCCTAAACCTTTCGAAACGGCTATTATTCGGCTTTTGGGCTTGGCTGAGCACTCTACATAGCATAGCCGACAGCCTATCAATCGAATCCTCTTGACTCTCTCGCCTTCCAGACTCTTGCCCAAGAGGCTGAAAAGTCACGTGTCTATTTATCTCTGGGCGCCACTGGCTATTTGGTACAAGGCCTGCAGCCAGAGCAGGCTCCTCTCGCGGGGGACTCATAAGTCCTCTGCTTGCCCTTGGAAGGGTCCAAGTCGTTTGGAGTGAAGGTGGGGACCCAATCTCACTGATTATCCGAAAGGATGCTCCTTCCGCATCCCTAAGGGTATGGTCAAGGCTTTCTTGAGCGGTCCCCTCGCCTTCCTCCTCAAACGTGGAAGTAAGACTCCTAAAGGGAGTCTCTAGACCTCCCTTATTCTCAAAACGCTCCTCGTTCGTCGCAGAAGCTCGTTCTTTCCTCGATGCCTCCTCCTGGAGACGCAAAAATGCCCCACGTTGGGCGCCATGTCGCCAGGACGGTACCCGGAGCGGTCCTGAAGTGATACCCGGCTGGGTGTGGATTTGCAACGGACCATCCGCTCCTGGGCCGCCTGTCGCACGCAGACCAGAGCCGGCAGGTGCTAGGCCGCCGGAGGATCTATACGGAGCTCCGTCCTC
>NW_027412626.1:72500-92500 GCF_025532065.1 Leptinotarsa decemlineata
ATGGCCACCGTCCTGCTGTCTTAAGTTACCAACGCCTTTCATGGTATCCCATAAGCGTCGATTTAGGCGCTTTAACTCGACGTTTGGTTCATCCCACAGCGCCAGTTCTGCTTACCAAAAATGGCCCACTTGGCACTCTGATTCGAGTCTCGCGGCTTCATAAGAGTTCGAGCAAGCCGGAGATCTCACCCATTTAAAGTTTGAGAATAGGTTGAGATCGTTTCGATCCCAATACCTCTAATCATTCGCTTTACCGGATGAAACTCGTACGCGACGAGCGCCAGCTATCCTGAGGGAAACTTCGGAGGGAACCAGCTACTAGATGGTTCGATTAGTCTTTCGCCCCTATACCCAGTTCCGACGATCGATTTGCACGTCAGAATCGCTACGGACCTCCATCAGGGTTTCCCCTGACTTCGTCCTGACCAGGCATAGTTCACCATCTTTCGGGTCCCAGCGTGTACGCTCTTGGTGCGCCTCTTCTCGCAATGAGAACGAGACGCCCCGGGAATGCGGAGCGGCCACTTTGAGGGCGAACCGCTCATCTTCCCTCGGTCTACGCAAGGTAGA
The DNA here is from genome assembly GCF_025532065.1 of Leptinotarsa decemlineata. NCBI lineage: Eukaryota > Metazoa > Arthropoda > Insecta > Coleoptera > Chrysomelidae > Leptinotarsa > Leptinotarsa decemlineata. Next base: position 73,071 of record NW_027412626.1, read on the forward strand.
CCTTTACTTTCATTGCGCCTTTAGGTTTAGTTATGTCCCAATGACTCGCGCACATGCTAGACTCCTTGGTCCGTGTTTCAAGACGGGTCCTGAAAGTACCCAAAGCTATAGCGTTGCAGATCGGCGTTTCAACGAGGTCTGTTCGAGAACATCGTAGCCAACAGTCGCCCGGGGACAGGATCGGCGCTAGGTCCGATCGCCGTCAAACACCGGACGCGCTTGCCACGAGCCGAACGCTAATTATAAAGTAGCGGCCCCGCGCCATCGTTATACCGTCGAGCGAGTCGGCCGGGATACCGAGGGTCCACGCGAAAAATTCACGTGGGCTCCACCCCGGACCTTAGACCGACACCCAACGGATCGCAACGTCCTACAAGAGGAAAAGTGCACGCGTTCGATATCGGTTCGAAAAACGAGCTGAGCGAACGACGCGAACGCCGTCCGTCACGAAACCCGTCAAACGCCGACGATCGAAACGCGATGAATTTCCTCCTTCGACCTTTCGGGTTTCTCAGGTTTACCCCTGAACGGTTTCACGTACTCTTGAACTCTCTCTTCAAAGTGCTTTTCAACTTTCCCTCACGGTACTTGTTCGCTATCGGTCTCGTGGTCATATTTAGCCTTAGATGGAGTTTACCACCCACTTAGGGCTGCACTCTCAAGCAACCCGACTCTGAGGAGAGATCCTCCCGAAATTGACGGCGGTCGCTACGGGCCTGGCACCCTCTATGGGCTGTGGCCCCGTTCAAGAAGGACTTGGACGCGCCGTACGACTCCGGGATAAACGGATCCTCCCTAACACCACATTTCCCGGCGGTTAACCCGCGGGATTCGGTGCTGGGCTTATCCCTGTTCGCTCGCAGCTACTGAGGGAATCCTAGTTAGTTTCTTTTCCTCCGCTTAGTAATATGCTTAAATTCAGCGGGTAGTCTCACCTGCTCTGAGGTCGATAAAATAATTTTTCAGTTTATTCAACAGCAACGAGTCGACGTACGTAGTCTCGTCCGTCGTTATTTCGAGAGAGAACTACCGAAACGGACAAAAAAGTTCTCGACGTCCTGTAATAATGTGTGTGCGTGTGTACGTACGCTGCTCGACACGATCAGACGTCGTCTTCGATTCATCAAAGATTCTCGGACACGACGATCGTGCGTAACGAGAGCATACACACACACACACTACAAGCGTGAACCTGTATATTGCCGTGGCAGCCGCTTTCCCAACAACGGAGACTCGATACGATTTCGTTGTGTACAAACTACGTAACGTTTCTCTCATCTTGCGATGAGAAAAAACGATTCGTCGCTTTCGCACTTTAAGATGCCGCGTCTTTGTCGTCGTCGGCGTCGTCGTCGTCGTCAACGTGTATTTATTTTTGTTACCAAGTGTCATCGCCGCGAAGGCGATAAAATACTTAGATAACGATTATAATAACGAGACGACTCGATAGACGACAAACAACAACAACAACAACACGTCAATCATCCAACACGCTCCGACGTTTTTACAAAATATCAATTTTGAAAAACCGAGCAGTCTTTGAAATTGATACGACCCTCAGCCAGGAGTGGTCCAGGAACAGTATCCGAGGACCGCAATGTGCGTTCGAAATGTCGATGTTCATGTGTCCTGCAGTTCACAAGTTGACGCGCAATTAGCTGCGTTCTTCATCGACCCACGAGCCAAGTGATTCACCGTTCAGGGTAATCTTTTATTTAGACGTACTCAAAAAAAATAATTTCAAGAGTTCGACGTCTCGATTCGGCAAGCGTTGAGATTATACCAATGCAACAACGTACATAAATATATATATACTTGTTAAAAAAAATAAAAAAAGAGAAGCGCTCGACGATTTCGTATTCGTACGGCACCACATATTCAGACGAGGCATCGTGTACCGAAATCGCGCACGACTCAATTTTTATATTCGTCGTGTAGAGGACGCGCGTAGTATTTCATTTACCATGCGTTCTAACTGACACGGCCGGGCGAATATCTTTCACAACCATCGGAAATCTCGTTGTGTAATCCGGTAACGTAAAAATTCGTACGAAACGAAACTTTCACGTTTCGACCGCGATTAAACATAATTTCCTACGGAGCGGTTTTTTAACAGTCACACACTCCTAGGTACCCGGCGAAGGCGGCGTCGTCGGCATCATCGTCATCGACGGCGAAATGTATCGTCGTATATCGCGCGTTCGCGTTCGACAAAAGAGCGTACGCTTCACAACACGATCGACGAACAACATTAGCGCCATAATCGACGACAACGACGCGGCAACACAACAATACGCACAACGTCATATATTATAATTTTCGGTAAAGAAAATTACACGCCTAATTGAAAAACCTCTAAGACGAATTTGTATAGTTCGAGAAGAGGACTACTACTAATCGAAAGGATGATGACGACAGACAACAACGTCGTCGTCGTCGTCAATTTCACCGTCATTCGAAAACGTAGTCCACCGTCGCTCATTTTCTTTTCTATCGAAACGAAAACATAAAGCGACAAATTAGTTCGAATATCGTAGAAGGAAAAAGGAGAGATTTAACTCTTTTCTCGCTTCGCGATATATATATTTGATCAGACATGTCGTATATAGACAATATCACTGTAATGATCCTTCCGCAGGTTCACCTACGGAAACCTTGTTACGACTTTTACTTCCTCTAAATGATCAAGTTTGGTCATCTTTCCGAAACATCGAAGACGCCGAAACGCCATCGCGCTCAGTCCGAAGACCTCACTAAATCATTCAATCGGTAGTAGCGACGGGCGGTGTGTACAAAGGGCAGGGACGTAATCAACGCGAGCTTATGACTCGCGCTTACTGGGAATTCCTCGTTCATGGGGAACAATTGCAAGCCCCAATCCCTAGCACGAAGGAGGTTCAACGGGTTACCCGGGCCGCTCGGCCAGGGAGGACACGCTGATTCCTTCAGTGTAGCGCGCGTGCGGCCCAGAACATCTAAGGGCATCACAGACCTGTTATTGCTCAATCTCGTGCGGCTAGACGCCGCCTGTCCCTCTAAGAAGAATTGTTTATACGCCGACAGTAAAAACCGCGCACGATAAAGGCCGAAGCCCCATCGGCGGGCCTTTAGGATGTCGGAAAACGCCTAGTTAGTAGGCCAGAGTCTCGTTCGTTATCGGAATTAACCAGACAAATCGCTCCACCAACTAAGAACGGCCATGCACCACCACCCACCGAATCAAGAAAGAGCTCTCAATCTGTCAATCCTTCCGGTGTCCGGGCCTGGTGAGGTTTCCCGTGTTGAGTCAAATTAAGCCGCAGGCTCCACTCCTGGTGGTGCCCTTCCGTCAATTCCTTTAAGTTTCAGCTTTGCAACCATACTTCCCCCGGAACCCAAAAGCTTTGGTTTCCCGGAAGCTGCCCGCCGAGTCATCGGAGGAACGTCGGCGGATCGCTAGCTGGCATCGTTTATGGTTAGAACTAGGGCGGTATCTGATCGCCTTCGAACCTCTAACTTTCGTTCTTGATCAATGAAAGCGTTTTTGGCAAATGCTTTCGCTTCTGTCCGTCTTGCGACGATCCAAGAATTTCACCTCTAACGTCGCAATACGAATGCCCCCATCCGTTCCTATTAATCATTACCTCGGGGTTCCGAAAACCAACAAAATAGAACCGAGGTCCTATTCCATTATTCCATGCACACAGTATTCAGGCGAAGTTTTAGCCTGCTTTAAGCACTCTAATTTGTTCAAAGTAAACGTGCCGGCCCACCTCGACACTCAATGAAGAGCACCGCGGCGGGATTGAGTTGGGCCGCCCTTGCGAGCTAAGCCCACCGGCAGGACGTCCCGCGGCACACCAGTTAACACCGCGGACGATGAACCGAAGGCGCGGGACACAGATTCGACTACGAGCTTTTTAACCGCAACAACTTTAATATACGCTATTGGAGCTGGAATTACCGCGGCTGCTGGCACCAGACTTGCCCTCCAATTGATCCTCGTTAAAGGGTTTAGAGTGTACTCATTCCGATTACGGGGCCTCGGATGAGTCCCGTATCGTTATTTTTCGTCACTACCTCCCCGTGCCGGGAGTGGGTAATTTGCGCGCCTGCTGCCTTCCTTGGATGTGGTAGCCGTTTCTCAGGCTCCCTCTCCGGAATCGAACCCTGATTCCCCGTTACCCGTTACAACCATGGTAGGCGCAGAACCTACCATCGACAGTTGATAAGGCAGACATTTGAAAGATGCGTCGCCGGTGCGAGACCGTGCGATCAGCATAAAGTTATTCAGAGTCACCAAGGTGTACGATGACGAGCGAACCCGCCACCGATTGGTTTTGATCTAATAAAAGCGCTCCTTCCGTCTCCGGTCGGAACTCTGTTTGCATGTATTAGCTCTAGAATTACCACAGTTATCCAAGTAAATGTGGGTACGATCTAAGGAACCATAACTGATTTAATGAGCCTTTCGCGGTTTCACCTTAATTTGGCTTGTACTGAGACATGCATGGCTTAATCTTTGAGACAAGCATATGACTACTGGCAGGATCAACCAGGGAGCTGACGTTCTATCGTAGAACTAGTTCAGTCTCCATAATATTAAAATAATAATAAATACGGAAACAGATCTATATTCTCTTTTCGTGCGTGTTGTGTGTGCGTTATACGAAATATAAATTTTCGAAACGCCACGCTCAACGAAAAAGTTGTTATATATCTCTATGTGTCTCTGCATTATTTCATTCAAATAAAACCGGACCGACAACAAATCGAACTATAACATTGCTCAAGAAGAAATATTACAACACACGCTCGTCGTACTCGACCTGATGATAATGTTACACAAACCACCGGCGTACACGTACGTATGGTAATTTTTCGAAATACAATATATAATAGACGATATATACGTCGACCGGCACAAAACTTCGAACATTCTCTCGACCCTTCGCTAGATTGAAAGCGACTCGGTGTTCTCGAAAGATTCGTTCCGAAATTATATTTATTCTCGCTCGGACAGAGGAGAGCTGTCGCATATTTTGTGTAATAACAAAATTTTTGTTATTTTTTGGTTGATCGCATAGGGACCGCTTACGTAGAAACGCTCGCTAAATCCGCGATCTCGCAGTGTCTGACGGTTTCGGTTGGGTAGAAGCAGAAGATATACTACTACGAACTATCCACACCACCGTGGGCGAAGCCCGCACTCGACACGATATCGAATTAATGTTATTATTCAGCAGAAAAACGAATATCGTGTGATTTGGTTATCGGTGACCACGGTACCGACAGCGCTCGAGCAAGCGTCTGCCGATACTATAGAGGAAGCGTTTTCGATCCGTTTCGAAACGTACCTATCCCCCTATAGCGGCGTTTCGAGCACATCGCCCGTTTTCCGTTAACGCTGACGGGACCCTACGCGACTTTCGGTTTTTTCCACTTTTCGTATAGTCCTAGTCAATATAATTTATATCCGTCGATATGATATTGTATCAGACATGAATACGCATATCGATCGATATATTAAAATATTATAGGATAACGTTCTGACAACAGGACGTCTCGATTACAATGTTTATCGGAAAGTGTAGTGAAAATTTGTGTAAGGCCTATACCGCTTTCTCGCCATTACAACATATGAGTTGAGACGGTGAGACGATACTTGAATTAATGGGAGCAAACAGAATTTCGGAAGCGTGATAAAAAATTTTCAAAGAGAAATTTTGGCGAAAATTTCACTATACTTTCCGATATTTTCACCACACTTTCCGTTATTTTCACCACACTTTCCGTTCATGATTATTTTCGCCAAAATTTCCGTCTGAAATTTTTTTCTTCACGCTTCCGAAATTCTGCTCGCTCCCAGAAGGCAGAGGTAAACTTTCATTACACTTTCCGTTATATTTATGTTTTCACTACACTTTCCGTTATCTTTTATATTTTCACTACACTTTCCGTTCGGGTTATTTCGCCAAAATTTCCATTTCAAATTTTTATTTCACGCTTCCGATATTCTGCTTGTTCGCGGAAGGCAGAGGTAAACTTTCATTACACTTTCCGTTATATTTATGTTTTCACTACACTTTCCGATACTTTTATATTTTCACCACACTTTCCGTTCACGATTATTTTCGCCAAAGTTTCCATCTGAAATTTTTTCTTCACGCTTCCGAAATTCTGCTCGCACCCAGAAGGCAGAGGTAAACTTTCATTACACTTTCCGTTATATTTATGTTTTCACTACACTTTCCGATACTTTTATATTTTCACCACACTTTCCGATACTTTTATATTTTCACCACACTTTCCGTTCATGATTTATTTTCGCCAAAATTTCCATCTGAAATGTTTTCTTCACGCTTCCGAAATTCTGCTGCTCCCAGAAGGCAGAGGTAAACTTTCATTACACTTTCCGTTATATTTATGTTTTCACTACACTTTCCGATACTTTTATATTTTCACCACACTTTCCGTTCACGATTATTTTCGCCAAAGTTTCCATCTGAAATATTTTCTTCACGCTTCCGAAATTCTGCTCGCTCCCAGAAGGCAGAGGTAAACTTTCATTACACTTTCCGTTATATTTATGTTTCACTACACTTTCCGATACTTTTATATTTTCACCACACTTTCCGTTCACGATTATTTTCGCCAAAGTTTCCATCTGAAATATTTTCTTCACGCTTCCGAAATTCTGCTCGCTCCCAGAAGGCAGAGGTAAACTTTCATTACACTTTCCGTTATATTTATGTTTTCACTACACTTTCCGTTATCTTTTATATTTTCACTACACTTTCCGTTCGGGTTATTTCGCCAAAATTTCCAATTCAAATTTTTATTTCACGCTTCCGATATTCTGCTTGCTCGCGGAAGGCAGAAGTAAACGTTCACTACACTTTCCGGTATATTTATGTTTTCACTACACTTTCCGCTACTTTTAAATTTTCACTACACTTTCCGTTTTCTTTTATATTTTCACTACACTTTCCGTTCGGGTTATTTCGCCAAAATTTCCATTTCAAATTTTTATTTCACGCTTCCGATATTCTGCTTGTTCGCGGAAGGCAGAGGTAAACGTTCACTACACTTTCCGTTATCTTTTATATTTTCACTACACTTTCCGTTATCTTTTATATTTTCACTACACTTTCCGTTCGGGTTATTTCGCCAAAATTTCCAATTCAAATTTTTATTTCACGCTTCCGATATTCTGCTTGCTACCGGAGGGCAGAGGTCGATTAAGTTTGACGATAGTCGTGTCACTAAGTGTTCTGGCGATGTTCTAAATTTACTGTAGTCTCTGGAGATACCCTACATTTTGTTTTATAAAAGAGAAGACATTAGTAGATCAAGATGTTCACATGATGTGGTGCTTGCTGCTGCTGCAGGTTTTTCCGGGTTTTCCTGCAGCTGAAAAAGCAAATGCGCCACTGGAATCATCAATGAAGTCGCCCCTCCGGAGCGTCAATTAAATTTTGTTGTTTCATAATTTCATGATTTGTATTACTTTCTTGACCTGAGACTTACTTCAAAAATATAAAAAATACACACGAATTCATTTCATAAGCTTTTGTGGTTCTGAAAAGAACCTTTTTTTTATGGAAACGGTAAGGACAATACAGGGGGAGGCATTAAATTCAACCGCCAAATCCGTACAAGGTTCGACCTTGCCTTTTCAGGGCGTATACAACATCCATGGCTGTGACGGTTTTGCGTTTCGCATGTTCGGTATATGTTACGGCATCTCTGATAACATTTTCGAGAAATACTTTGAGTACTCCACGAGTTTCTTCGTATATCAAACCCGAAATACGTTTAACACCACCTCGACGGGCTAATCTTCTAATGGCAGGTTTCGTTATTCCTTGGATATTATCACGCAATACTTTACGATGACGTTTCGCTCCTCCTTTTCCTAAACCTTTACCTCCCTTGCCACGACCAGTCATTTCGAATGTTAAGAATAAATTATATACTGCACGATACGAATGAAATACTGTTAGTGATACTAACGACAGACTTCGACTAAAGTTCTACACCGAACTCGGTCGGGTTTTGTTAAATTTCATGACTCCGCCCACAACTGGAAATCGGACCAATGGCGTCTCGTCTAGATGGTATATAATAGTTGGCGTGTATAAGCCGACTCAGTTCATATACTTCCGTTTACGTCATACTGTTTTATCAGTTTTTCGAGTACGAACATATCGTTCGACATATATATATCAGCAACGCGAGTCAATTTGAACAATCGGCAGTCGCGAGTGATTAGCAGACCGCAATCGCAAGTCAATCGCTGGAGGTAAAACTCCGAGACAAACCCGACTCAGTTCATATGTTGTCCGTCTATCGTTCGGTATACATTTCGTTCGTTACAATTCGCAATAGGTTTTGAAAACTCGTACCAAGCAGACCGCTCGTAAATCGACTGGAGGTAAAGCTCCGAGAAAACAATTAGCTACTAAAGCAGCTCGCAAAAGTGCACCGGCTACGGGAGGTGTTAAAAAACCTCATCGTTACAGACCCGGTACTGTTGCTCTCCGAGAAATTCGACGTTATCAGAAGAGTACTGAATTGTTGATTAGGAAATTACCCTTTCAACGTTTAGTTCGAGAAATCGCTCAAGATTTCAAAACCGATTTACGATTCCAAAGTTCAGCCGTCATGGCTTTGCAAGAAGCTAGCGAGGCGTATTTGGTAGGACTCTTCGAAGATACGAATTTGTGCGCCATTCACGCCAAGCGCGTTACCATTATGCCCAAAGACATTCAGTTAGCAAGGAGAATACGCGGAGAACGAGCTTAATTTCATATATATATATCCCAATATATATTGAAAATATATACAAAAAAAAGGTTCTTTTCAGAACCACAAAATGCAATTGATGAAAGAATTCGTTTATCGATAGATATGAATGAATGAATGAATGAATGTATGATATTTTCAATAACTCGCATCACGTAAATATTAAATCACGGGTGTTTGCAGAACATGTTCAGTATGATCCAAATATGGATTATAATACTGAAATTTTTTACTTTCCGAAACGAATCTTTCGAAAAGATCATTTTTAGAAACGGCTGAGATAAATAACGAAAAACAAGCGATCACTGAATGAAAGATCGCTCATAACATCACCATCTTTTCGTAAATTTCCTCTGATTCATATTTTTGAATACCTGGCATAAATCTCGAGTGACTTTTTGTAATATACCCTATACCAAAAATGAATCGTTCTCGAGATATTCGATCGTTTATACAGAAAAAGTAGGTATTATTCGGTTCTCGAGCCATTTCCCTATAAAATTGAAAACAAGTCTCATAGAATACATAAGCTATTATTGATTCATCAAAATATTACATTCCGTCGTCTTGTAGGAGGAGTAACATTTCCAAAATGATGAACGAGGTATTAGGAGTCGATGAGTAATTCTGAAGATATAAAAATCAGTGATTTCTCAAATGGAACACCCTTAGTTTGGAAATCTCGAAATGATTTTGACTCATTTTCCTGAAACGATCCCAATATCAGAAAATAAGTCAACTGTTCACAAGACATATTTCAATGAAATAGAAAGACAGAGCAATATTTTTTAATTTTTACTCTTTTACGAAATTATTCGATTCATATCAATTCGATAGTCGGCGGCGGCGGCGGAAGAAATATTATTTATCTATTTTTTTTCTGTTTATAGGGATAGGCTAGGTAGGTAGTTCTGACTATTTATTTATATATTTGTTGGACAGTTGAATTATATACGAATTCTTGTAAAAAAAATTGTGGCCCTGAAAAGGGCCATTTGTTTTCTTAGACTTCGTCGCCGGAGAGAGAAGTCAACTGATAGAAGAATTTACTTCTTCTTTTTTGGAGAGGCAGCTTTTTTGGCTTTCGGAGAAGATGCCGATGCAGGGGTCGCTTTCGCGGTTTTCGGTTTGGGTGCTTTCGGCTTTTTTGTTGGTCCTTTGTTAGTTTTCTTTGCTTTCGAAGGAGACTTGGTTTTACTAGCAGAAGTCGCGGACGAAACCTTAGAAGCGACGGTCTTTTTATCCTCGGCAGTTACCTTTTTAGGCTTGGCTGCGGCAGCCGCTTTCTTTTCCGGAGAGGCTTTCTTACCTTTCGGTGATGCAGCAGCCTTCTTGCCGGTTTTAGCTTTTTCACCAGCTACGCGTTTAACGGGAGTTTTTTTGGCCTTCGCACCGGCCGTACCGGACGTTTTCTTTTCGGTAGCCGACGGTTTTGCCGAACCAGAAGATGCCGATGCCAATTTGAACGACCCCGATGCACCTTTTCCTTTAGTTTGTACTAATGATCCGGAAGCAACCGCAGATTTAAGATATTTCTTGATGAAAGGTGCCACTTTTTCTGCGTCAGCCTTATAATTCGCCGCAATATATTTTTTTATGGCTTGTAAAGAGGAACCACCCCGTTCCTTCAATCCTTTAATAGCGTTATTAACCATTTCCGACGTAGGTGGGTGAGAAGGTTTACTTCTTGGATTTTTAACTTTCTTTTCTTTCTTCGCAGTAGACTGTGCCTGCGGCGACGAAGATGAATTAGCCGAAGCCGAAGAATTCTGATTTTCTATGTCTGCCATAGTAAAAAAACAACTGACAATATATTCTCGGAAGATAGATGCTACACTCGTTAGGCGTCTAGAGAGAATGATGTAGTCCTCTGGTGTTCCGTTTGTTTAAATATTCTGGGTCGAAGCACAGGCGGACGGGAGACTGAACGCTCGACATTCTCGTTAGACACGATATTGACGGCTTCCATTCTGCTGTCGAAATGTTCGCATCAACTTCTTTACGAAATCAATGCCGGTTTCCTATTTAGACTTCGACTAGCACAATAACGTGGATAGATTCTACGTATTCCGAAAATATTTTCTGATAAGAAAAAGCTAATATTAAACCTCGACAACTCACAGTAAATTACAATGAAATATGAAGTATTGATGATTTTGACGTAACTCCAGACAATTCCTTTCCGAAAATACTCGTAATCGATGATCTGGAAGGAACCTTCGAATAAATATCATAGGCGCGACTGTCTATAGAAACATGATACATTAGCCGATAATACTCGATAAATACACGAGTGAATAGGGGCATCGAAGAGACCTCGTGTCTACCTTCATACACGACTATAACCAAGAACCGACGCTTCTAATAGCATCAACATTTTCAAAAATTATCCCTATAAAAGTGTTCGATGAAAACGGCATTCGAATAATAACGAACGTTATTAATGTTATATTCGATAAGATATAATCATCGTAATATACTTTCAATAAAAAGGTCGATACTACAACACGAACGAACGAACGAACGAACGACGATACTGTGAGCTCTATCTATAACGGAGTAATACACACCCACCCCCACCCGAAATATATAAATCGTCAATGTTATAGTCGAAATCAGAAATGCTAATCATAAACGTTTTTAGACAACATATTAGCACGTAAATAAAAAACACGTTAAAAAATAACATAAGTAATAGAGTACATGACTAGTATAACAGTAACGAACGTTAACTTTTTAGGTTGATAGGTAGGTAAGCACCATCTAAATATAGGTGGCAAAATTATTTATTATCATCGCGCGTTTCACGAAAGGAGGTAACAATGTACTGATAACAAGGCAACCCAACCGAGTGAGACCTAGCGCCCTAGCAAAAATAAATTATCATTCAGCGTCGAAACGATATTGTAAGAATTCTTTCATAAATATTTTGTGGTTCTGAAAAGAACCGTTTTTTTTTAAGAATGTATATCGTAGACCGGAATAAGTAAATTATTTCGAACTGGTATATTTCGTAACTGCTTTGGTGCCTTCGCTGACGGCGTGCTTCGCCAATTCACCAGGAAGTAACAGACGTACTGCAGTCTGAATTTCTCTGCTCGTAATAGTCGATCGCTTGTTATAATGAGCAAGACGGGAGGCTTCCGCTGCGATACGCTCAAATATATCATTTACGAAACTGTTCATGATGCTCATCGCTTTACTGGATATTCCGGTATCGGGATGGACTTGTTTCAATACTTTGTAGATATAAATTGCGTAACTTTCCTTCCTCCTCCTCTTCTTTTTCTTATCGGTCTTCGATATATTCTTTTGGGCCTTTCCGGCCTTCTTCGCAGCCTTTCCACTAGCTTTGGGTGGCATTCTGAAAATTTAATTTCGTCAATATCAAACAAACAAGTACTATCGTGCAGGTTTGCTTTCGACTCAATGTAAAAGACGCTTGACGATCATCTTCAGTTCATTCAGGATTTGGAGACCAGCTCCCCTACCCTTTCGGCTGATCATTGGCCTTGAGATGGGCCAATGGGTACATGACTGATGGATGACGGCATGAAGTCCTTAGACATCAGTGCCGCCCTTCACGGGATACCCCTACCTGGCTGGGGTGGGATGGATGAAAAAGTTATTCATCCTTTAACGGGGGACATGAGGGCCTCATTCGACAGAGTGTCGGGGCCTTCTATATCGGGAGGGGTCGTCTACAGCATAATCTGTGGCTTCCCTAACTAACGGGTTTTCGTGAGTTTCCGTTTTTTCGAAAACTCTCTCATTCCTCGACTGAATGGACTGCCGAATGGAAGGCAGCTGCAAATCTCTGCGGATGGCTTCATTCCGCACGAACCAAGGAGCATTCACAATCATCCTAATTAGCTTATTTTGTAACCTTTCCAAAATGGAAATGTTGGACGGAGCCGCTTGTCCCCAGACGCCTGAAGCGTACATGATGACAGGCTTGAACATCGAGTTGTAGATCATAATTTTGTTTTTAAGACTCATCTTGGATTTTCTGTTGATCAGAGGGTACAGACCGGCGATCCGACCCTCGATCTTGGACTTAACGTACATGATGTGCGGGTTCCAAGTGAGCCTACGGTCTATTAAAAGGCCGAGGTACTTTACCCGCGCTTGCCAGTCAATCTCCCTTCCAGAGACTCTCACTTTTCTGGCCGGAGAAGATAGTAATCTCCCCATGGTTATCGCCTGAGTCTTTTCCGGGTTTACTCGGATCTTCCATTCGAGGTACCAGCGCTCGAGGTCGTCCAATGCACGTTGCATGTAGACGACGCCGAGCTCACGCCCCATGGAAGACGAGAGTAGAGCCGTGTCATCGGCGTACAGGGATATCTTCACTCTATCGGACCTGGGCAGGTCGCTTGTATAGAGTGAGTACAACGTCGGAGAGAGCACGGCCCCCTGTGGCACTCCAGCGAGGATCTCTCTGTTGTCAGACAGAGAGCCCTCTACTCTAACCTGAAAGGTTCTGCCTCTCAGGAAAGATCCGATCCACCGGACCAGGCCCCGAGGTAGGTCGAGCGCGTTTAGCTTATGTATAAGGCCTTCGTGCCATACTCGGTCGAAGGCCTTTGAAATATCTAAAAGTACTATATGTACTTTTTTGTTGTTATTCAGCTCGCTGATGGTGTTCTCGACCAACCTTAGAGCCTGTAGTTCAGTGGAGTGATCTCTCCTGAAGCCGAATTGTTCATTAGGCAGAACATTTCGGTCCTCAACTTCTTCGTTGAGTCTTTGCAGTACGACTCTTTCAGCCAGCTTAGCCGCCGACGAGAGTAGACTGATCGGGCGATAGTTCTGCGGGAACAGCTGGTTCTGACCCTGTTTCGGGAGCATGACGACGATCGCATGCTTCCACCTTCTAGGGAAGTGTCTGAGGGCCAACGAACTGTTGATGAGACTCAGCAAGAATTCAACGCTGTTTTCCGGGAGTCTCTTCAACAACTTGTTAGTTATTGAATCGGCTCCCGGAGCCTTCTTTGCTTTCGCAGCCTTGATGAGACCCTTCAGCTCCTCCATAGAAGCTGGACGGATGTCGTCGTCGTCATCCTCCCTGAGAAGTCGGTGAACCCGGTCTTCCAGCAGCATATCGCGGTCGATGTCGTCGTCGTCGTCAACGTTAAGTTGAAACTGACGTTCCATCGTGTCTGCAAAGGCTAACGCCTTGTCGGCGGGGGAGTAGCACACTCCGCGCTCTCCGTGAATGGGTGAGAGAGCAGTCTTCTTCCCCCTGAGCCTACGAGTGACTCGCCAAAGCTCGTCACTCCCAGGTTCGAAGGATTCCAAGAGCTCTTCCCACCTTTCGTTTCGGTGTTCATTGATGGCCTGTTTGACACGATTGGCCATCCTGTTCGCCGCTGTTTTGTCCCCTGGGAAAAGGGTTCGCTGGTAGAGCCTTCTCAGGCGGTTTCTCTCTCGTATCAAGGCTTTGATACGAGGGGGAAACTCGTTGTAGCTCTTCAGCGGACACTCCTCCCTGGAGGTGGCCGCTCGAAACGCATCATTCACGGAAAGCTCGAAACGCTCAACTGCCGCGTCGAGTTCGTCGGGAGAGTCGAGTACCTCAGGAGGGGCGCGCATCTCTTCGAGCTGGGCTGTGAAGACATCCCAGTCCGTCTTAGATCTCACGCGATATTCAGGGGGAGGAAGATCATCGCCCAGTACCAGGATTACTGGATTATGATCAGAATCCAGTTCCGACAGAACGTAAATTTCACTGGTCAGAGTGACGTTTCTGAGAAGCGCGATGTCTAGTACGTCAGGCCTAGTCTGCCCGCGATAGTACGTAGGCTCATCTGGTCCCAGCACGAGATATTCATGTCTGTCAACATGCGCATGGAGCGCTTGGCCGTTTCGATTTGTGGCTCTGCTCCAAGGTCTGTGCTTGGCATTGAAGTCGCCAGCAGCAATTGTCGGAATGTTGCTTCCCATCAGCAGTTCATCCAGAGATTCTGGGAGTAGACGAATGTTCGGAGGGTTGTAAACCGAGATTATTCTGTGACAACCCCTTCTCAGTTGAATTTCGACCCCCACGGCCTCAGTACCGTGCAACCGAGCACTGTCAATGCCGTATTGGACACACTGCAGGGATCGCTTGGCAAAAATGCCGACTCCCCCTCCAGCACGTCCAACACGTTCTCTGTGAAAGAATCTGTAATTTGGAATGACAATGGATTCGTTCCTTAGATGTGTCTCTTGGACTAGAGCCACATCTATGTTGTTTTCAATGAGGAAGTTTTCGAAGTCCAGCTTCTTTGTTCGAATGCCATTGGCATTCCAAAAAACTATCTTCAGAGATCTAGGCAACGTTGGTTGTCTAGACATTGGCAGTTCCGGTCATCACGCTTGTATTCACCGTGAACATTGTCTGTAACACGGGGAATTTGACGAATAACTTTTTCATCTGGTCCAGTGCGGCACAGATGTCTGAAACCCCCTGAGTCTGAGGTGAGGGTTCAGGTCGAGGGGAGGTGGGCTTTGCAGAAGTACTTGCAGTACTTGCGCCCTTAGATGCAGCTTTTGCAAAGCTGACCCCCTCCTGGACGCGTCCAGACCCCGCAGGTCTCCCTGAGGAGGCTGGTTTCCTTGTTGTGGTCTGCCCCTTCTTTTGTACCTTTGGGTACGCGGGGCAGCCACGGTAATTGGCTGTGTGAGCCCCCTTGCAATTATTGCACTTCGGGGGGTCAGCCTTGGTCTTTTTGCAGGCACTGGTTAAGTGCCTGCCAGCGCATTTAACGCAGATGGGCACTGCCAAGCAGTTGCGTTGGCAGTGTCCAAAGCGTTGACAACGGTGGCATTGACCCACCGAAGTTTTCGCGTGTTGGGGTTCGACCTGAACCTTCACGCACAAGAGGTCTTTGACCTCAAAAATATGCTTCTGATCCCTGTCTAGCAAGACGAGGACCAGAGGCATAGGTTTGCCAGCGCGCTTCATGCGCGTGACGCTGGTGAGGTCAAAGCCTTTTGATTCAAGCTCCTCACGCACATCGGAAGTTGCCAGGTGCTCTGGCACTCCCCTGATGACGGCACGTAGTTGCCGCTCTTCGGGGAGCGAGTAAGTATGGTGAGGGATTTTTTCCCTCACCAAAAGCCTTGCCAGCCGCCGATAGTCGTCAGGAGACTCCGGCTGAACTTTTATCCCGTCATGTAAATTGACGGCTTTCGAGAACTTGATGTTCTCTCTAGTCGTCAGTTTCAACAGTGGTACCCATTTGTCCTTCTGTCGGACAACAATAGGTGGAATTTTAGCCTTTGAAGCCGTAGACGGGATGTCTTGCTTCAGAGGGGTAGGGGGGGTGGGCTCCTCGCCATGAACTGATTTGACGGTGCTTCCCGTAGTAGAAGCACCCTCGTTTGCATTTGCGTCGAGATCTTCCATCTCGACAACATTTTCAACGATTTCAGGTTCGTTGGGGCCGCTTTTAGCGCTTTCGCTAGGTGCGGCCTTCTCTTTGGCCTGATTTTGGGCCGCTTGACGTGATGAGGTCTCGGACTCGGAATAGTAATTCCGAGCCTCTGCCTGAACATTTTGTAACATTGCTCTTTTTTTGAGCTTCTTTTCTTTTTTGGATAGTACTTGTTTGACTTCGGTTTTTTCGTGCCGTATCCATTCGTCGATACGGCGTCTTGACACTGATGGAAGAGGAGGAAATCCATCATTGAAGCGTCTCTTTTTCGAGACTGATGAGGAGAAGGAGGCTACACTGTCGCTGTCGCTGTAGTCTCGGTCCGAGTTAGCTTTCCTACGGCCAGTCGGGGCCTTAGCCACTCCCTGTTTACGACCTGTCGTAGACTGACAGTCGTCCCCAGGGCCTGGCGAAGCTCTGCCAAGCAGGTCTGACTGGGACAGGCCAAGGGCTGAAATTAATTGGCTTATAAAGCCAATAATTTCGCCCTTCTCCTTCCCTGCCAGGCTACAAAGCAGTTCCTCCATACTGCCGTAATTCAAAGCTTTGTTTTCGGACACTCAGAAACAAGTATGAGCACCAAGAACGCAACGGAAATGATATCTTTGAACGTACTCACCAAAAGTGTGGTCGTCTGCTCACGCACAAAACGAACGCGCTATTTATAGCAAGAAATAACACACCGCCGCACGGCTGCCACATTCACTAAATAAATTGGAGAAAACACTTAATCGCTCAGACACGTCTGCACTCAATGAGGTTCAGCAATCGAATGTGTGTGTGTGTGTGTAAAAGACGCCACTCTGTCGTCACTATTTCAGATAGTAACTGGAACTCTAGTAGGCTCCGCCCACCGGAAAGTTGAGCGTTCGAGAACGCCCATTGGTCGGTAGGACGGTATTAATACAGGTCGATTCTATATAGAAATCATTGTATAGAAAGCTACTGTTAGAGCAACATCGAATAATTCTCAGTGAATTCTTTAAATTTATCCGATATATAATACTAATCTACGATTCGACATGTCTGGACGTGGAAAAGGAGGTAAAGTTAAGGGAAAGGCAAAGTCCCGTTCCAGTCGGGCTGGACTCCAATTCCCAGTAGGACGTATTCATCGACTCCTTCGTAAGGGAAATTATGCCGAACGAGTTGGTGCCGGCGCCCCGGTTTACTTAGCCGCAGTAATGGAATATTTGGCAGCTGAAGTCTTGGAATTGGCCGGTAATGCGGCTCGCGATAACAAAAAAACCCGTATCATTCCTAGACATTTACAGCTGGCCATTCGAAACGACGAAGAACTCAATAAATTGTTATCAGGAGTAACCATTGCTCAAGGTGGTGTTTTGCCCAATATTCAGGCGGTTTTGTTACCGAAAAAAACCGAAAAGAAGGCATAAGTACACATTTCCTGAGAGAGGAAAGCGACAAATAAAATATCGGCCCTTATCAGGGCCACAACGATTTTCTCTAATGAATTCGACAATTGCATATATTTTTTTTTTATTTTCTTGTCATCGCTTTTCGATACAATTGTTGACGCAGCACGATATGCGATTGTTTCTTTCTTGCTTGCGCATATTTACGTATACATGTATACATGATTAATAATATTATTATTGTTCAACTTCTTATTTTCGTGCCGAAACAAGTGATTTCTATTTGCTGAAATCAAATATCAGAATGTCTGTACGTTTATTCGTGATGAAAATAAAATGTATGCAGTAATATCAGATTTAGGTATACAAATGAATAAACATAACAATATCCATAGAAATATTATACATTCTTGTTCGTGGAATTACAATATAGACAATCATGAGTAAATTGGAATGAATAAATGAAAAAAAAAAAAATTATACCTAATTAAATTATATAGCATAGATGAATGCATACATACATTTCAATATCTGCAGAAATGAATGACGAGTATATAAAAATAGGTTGTTATTATTATTCATAGTAATTTGTGAAATGGGATAGATGAATATTATAAGCATAAAACAATAATATTTGGACAGTGGTTCATTAACCTTCGATCAGTTTATGAATATTCATTTTTTCAATTTTTTCTTTACGTACAAATGGTATCGCGTTTTAAAGCGGCGTTTCAGAAAAGTTTCATATGTAATTTCTATTGGTGAATAATTGAATAGTTTGGGAGCTACCTAGCTAGCTAGCTAGATACCAGTAGCTTCCCTGTCCTATAGATTTAGAAACCGAGTGGTATATAATCTAATTGTACAGATCGTTCTTCTCTTTTCTTCTTCGTATACAGATGTAGTAAGGTTGAAATTAATAATTTCGTTAAGTATACAGGATAAAATGAAGCAATTATTCAGGTAATCAAAAGAATGACAGATAATGCTTAAAATTAGATGGGTATATCGTTCGAATTTAATTTGGTAATTCGTTAATTATTACTCACACCAAAGTAAAGTATATAAATCGAATTCGTTTTGAAAACAAATTGTGGTTCTGAAAAGAACCGTTTTTTTTTTTTAAATTTCTCGTCGGAATATGAATCTAACCGCCGAAACCATATAATGTACGCCCTTGACGTTTGAGAGCGTATACTACGTCCATGGCCGTGACGGTTTTTCTTTTGGCGTGTTCTGTATATGTTACCGCATCTCTGATAACATTTTCGAGAAATACTTTGAGTACTCCACGAGTTTCTTCGTATATCAATCCGGATATACGTTTTACACCTCCACGACGAGCTAATCTTCTGATGGCAGGCTTCGTAATTCCTTGAATATTATCTCGCAACACTTTGCGATGTCTTTTTGCTCCGCCTTTTCCTAATCCCTTTCCTCCTTTTCCTCTACCAGTCATTTTGTGTAATACAAACGGAAGATTATAGAGAAAAAAAGTACGAGCGAAATACGTTATTACTACTTCGAATGCTCGAGAACAACTGAAGGCCGTCGGCGCTGGAAAGCTGGTTTTGTCTTGTTTTTGGGGGGACACGCCCACTTTCTTCGATTCAACCAATGGTAGAAGTTCCCTATCCTTATACCTGAATAAAACTGTTAACGACCGATCGTGAAGGCTCACTAATCAGTATTTGTCGTTCGACTGAGGAACTATTCGTATACGATGGCTCGTACAAAGCAAACAGCTCGCAAATCTACCGGAGGTAAAGCCCCTAGAAAACAGTTGGCTACTAAAGCCGCCCGAAAAAGCGCACCCGCTACTGGAGGAGTTAAGAAACCTCACAGA
>NW_027412626.1:97500-115685 GCF_025532065.1 Leptinotarsa decemlineata
CCCACTTAGGGCTGCACTCTCAAGCAACCCGACTCTGAGGAGAGATCCTCCCGAAATTGACGGCGGTCGCTACGGGCCTGGCACCCTCTATGGGCTGTGGCCCCGTTCAAGAAGGACTTGGACGCGCCGTACGACTCCGGGATAAACGGATCCTCCCTAACACCACATTTCCCGGCGGTTAACCCGCGGGATTCGGTGCTGGGCTTATCCCTGTTCGCTCGCAGCTACTGAGGGAATCCTAGTTAGTTTCTTTTCCTCCGCTTAGTAATATGCTTAAATTCAGCGGGTAGTCTCACCTGCTCTGAGGTCGATAAAATAATTTTTCAGTTTATTCAACAGCAACGAGTCGACGTACGTAGTCTCGTCCGTCGTTATTTCGAGAGAGAACTACCGAAACGGACAAAAAAGTTCTCGACGTCCTGTAATAATGTGTGTGCGTGTGTACGTACGCTGCTCGACACGATCAGACGTCGTCTTCGATTCATCAAAGATTCTCGGACACGACGATCGTGCGTAACGAGAGCATACACACACACACTACAAGCGTGAACCTGTATATTGCCGTGGCAGCCGCTTTCCCAACAACGGAGACTCGATACGATTTCGTTGTGTACAAACTACGTAACGTTTCTCTCATCTTGCGATGAGAAAAAACGATTCGTCGCTTTCGCACTTTAAGATGCCGCGTCTTTGTCGTCGTCGGCGTCGTCGTCGTCGTCAACGTGTATTTATTTTTGTTACCAAGTGTCATCGCCGCGAAGGCGATAAAATACTTAGATAACGATTATAATAACGAGACGACTCGATAGACGACAAACAACAACAACAACAACACGTCAATCATCCAACACGCTCCGACGTTTTTACAAAATATCAATTTTGAAAAACCGAGCAGTCTTTGAAATTGATACGACCCTCAGCCAGGAGTGGTCCAGGAACAGTATCCGAGGACCGCAATGTGCGTTCGAAATGTCGATGTTCATGTGTCCTGCAGTTCACAAGTTGACGCGCAATTAGCTGCGTTCTTCATCGACCCACGAGCCAAGTGATTCACCGTTCAGGGTAATCTTTTATTTAGACGTACTCAAAAAAAATAATTTCAAGAGTTCGACGTCTCGATTCGGCAAGCGTTGAGATTATACCAATGCAACAACGTACATAAATATATATATACTTGTTAAAAAAAATAAAAAAAGAGAAGCGCTCGACGATTTCGTATTCGTACGGCACCACATATTCAGACGAGGCATCGTGTACCGAAATCGCGCACGACTCAATTTTTATATTCGTCGTGTAGAGGACGCGCGTAGTATTTCATTTACCATGCGTTCTAACTGACACGGCCGGGCGAATATCTTTCACAACCATCGGAAATCTCGTTGTGTAATCCGGTAACGTAAAAATTCGTACGAAACGAAACTTTCACGTTTCGACCGCGATTAAACATAATTTCCTACGGAGCGGTTTTTTAACAGTCACACACTCCTAGGTACCCGGCGAAGGCGGCGTCGTCGGCATCATCGTCATCGACGGCGAAATGTATCGTCGTATATCGCGTTCGCGTTCGACAAAAGAGCGTACGCTTCACAACACGATCGACGAACAACATTAGCGCCATAATCGACGACAACGACGCGGCAACACAACAATACGCACAACGTCATATATTATAATTCTCGGTAAAGAAAATTACACGCCTAATTGAAAAACCTCTAAGACGAATTTGTATAGTTCGAGAAGAGGACTACTACTAATCGAAAGGATGATGACGACAGACAACAACGTCGTCGTCGTCGTCGTCAATTTCACCGTCATTCGAAAACGTAGTCCACCGTCGCTCATTTTCTTTTCTATCGAAACGAAAACATAAAGCGACAAATTAGTTCGAATATCGTAGAAGGAAAAAGGAGAGATTTAACTCTTTTCTCGCTTCGCGATATATATATTTGATCAGACATGTCGTATATAGACAATATCACTGTAATGATCCTTCCGCAGGTTCACCTACGGAAACCTTGTTACGACTTTTACTTCCTCTAAATGATCAAGTTTGGTCATCTTTCCGAAACATCGAAGACGCCGAAACGCCATCGCGCTCAGTCCGAAGACCTCACTAAATCATTCAATCGGTAGTAGCGACGGGCGGTGTGTACAAAGGGCAGGGACGTAATCAACGCGAGCTTATGACTCGCGCTTACTGGGAATTCCTCGTTCATGGGGAACAATTGCAAGCCCCAATCCCTAGCACGAAGGAGGTTCAACGGGTTACCCGGGCCGCTCGGCCAGGGAGGACACGCTGATTCCTTCAGTGTAGCGCGCGTGCGGCCCAGAACATCTAAGGGCATCACAGACCTGTTATTGCTCAATCTCGTGCGGCTAGACGCCGCCTGTCCCTCTAAGAAGAATTGTTTATACGCCGACAGTAAAAACCGCGCACGATAAAGGCCGAAGCCCCATCGGCGGGCCTTTAGGATGTCGGAAAACGCCTAGTTAGTAGGCCAGAGTCTCGTTCGTTATCGGAATTAACCAGACAAATCGCTCCACCAACTAAGAACGGCCATGCACCACCACCCACCGAATCAAGAAAGAGCTCTCAATCTGTCAATCCTTCCGGTGTCCGGGCCTGGTGAGGTTTCCCGTGTTGAGTCAAATTAAGCCGCAGGCTCCACTCCTGGTGGTGCCCTTCCGTCAATTCCTTTAAGTTTCAGCTTTGCAACCATACTTCCCCCGGAACCCAAAAGCTTTGGTTTCCCGGAAGCTGCCCGCCGAGTCATCGGAGGAACGTCGGCGGATCGCTAGCTGGCATCGTTTATGGTTAGAACTAGGGCGGTATCTGATCGCCTTCGAACCTCTAACTTTCGTTCTTGATCAATGAAAGCGTTTTTGGCAAATGCTTTCGCTTCTGTCCGTCTTGCGACGATCCAAGAATTTCACCTCTAACGTCGCAATACGAATGCCCCCATCCGTTCCTATTAATCATTACCTCGGGGTTCCGAAAACCAACAAAATAGAACCGAGGTCCTATTCCATTATTCCATGCACACAGTATTCAGGCGAAGTTTTAGCCTGCTTTAAGCACTCTAATTTGTTCAAAGTAAACGTGCCGGCCCACCTCGACACTCAATGAAGAGCACCGCGGCGGGATTGAGTTGGGCCGCCCTTGCGAGCTAAGCCCACCGGCAGGACGTCCCGCGGCACACCAGTTAACACCGCGGACGATGAACCGAAGGCGCGGGACACAGATTCGACTACGAGCTTTTTAACCGCAACAACTTTAATATACGCTATTGGAGCTGGAATTACCGCGGCTGCTGGCACCAGACTTGCCCTCCAATTGATCCTCGTTAAAGGGTTTAGAGTGTACTCATTCCGATTACGGGGCCTCGGATGAGTCCCGTATCGTTATTTTTCGTCACTACCTCCCCGTGCCGGGAGTGGGTAATTTGCGCGCCTGCTGCCTTCCTTGGATGTGGTAGCCGTTTCTCAGGCTCCCTCTCCGGAATCGAACCCTGATTCCCCGTTACCCGTTACAACCATGGTAGGCGCAGAACCTACCATCGACAGTTGATAAGGCAGACATTTGAAAGATGCGTCGCCGGTGCGAGACCGTGCGATCAGCATAAAGTTATTCAGAGTCACCAAGGTGTACGATGACGAGCGAACCCGCCACCGATTGGTTTTGATCTAATAAAAGCGCTCCTTCCGTCTCCGGTCGGAACTCTGTTTGCATGTATTAGCTCTAGAATTACCACAGTTATCCAAGTAAATGTGGGTACGATCTAAGGAACCATAACTGATTTAATGAGCCTTTCGCGGTTTCACCTTAATTTGGCTTGTACTGAGACATGCATGGCTTAATCTTTGAGACAAGCATATGACTACTGGCAGGATCAACCAGGGAGCTGACGTTCTATCGTAGAACTAGTTCAGTCTCCATAATATTAAAATAATAATAAATACGGAAACAGATCTATATTCTCTTTTCGTGCGTGTTGTGTGTGCGTTATACGAAATATAAATTTTCGAAACGCCACGCTCAACGAAAAAGTTGTTATATATCTCTATGTGTCTCTGCATTATTTCATTCAAATAAAACCGGACCGACAACAAATCGAACTATAACATTGCTCAAGAAGAAATATTACAACACACGCTCGTCGTACTCGACCTGATGATAATGTTACACAAACCACCGGCGTACACGTACGTATGGTAATTTTTCGAAATACAATATATAATAGACGATATATACGTCGACCGGCACAAAACTTCGAACATTCTCTCGACCCTTCGCTAGATTGAAAGCGACTCGGTGTTCTCGAAAGATTCGTTCCGAAATTATATTTATTCTCGCTCGGACAGAGGAGAGCTGTCGCATATTTTGTGTAATAACAAAATTTTTGTTATTTTTTGGTTGATCGCATAGGGACCGCTTACGTAGAAACGCTCGCTAAATCCGCGATCTCGCAGTGTCTGACGGTTTCGGTTGGGTAGAAGCAGAAGATATACTACTACGAACTATCCACACCACCGTGGGCGAAGCCCGCACTCGACACGATATCGAATTAATGTTATTATTCAGCAGAAAAACGAATATCGTGTGATTTGGTTATCGGTGACCACGGTACCGACAGCGCTCGAGCAAGCGTCTGCCGATACTATAGAGGAAGCGTTTTCGATCCGTTTCGAAACGTACCTATCCCCCTATAGCGGCGTTTCGAGCACATCGCCCGTTTTCCGTTAACGCTGACGGGACCCTACGCGACTTTCGGTTTTTTCCACTTTTCGTATAGTCCTAGTCAATATAATTTATATCCGTCGATATGATATTGTATCAGACATGAATACGCATATCGATCGATATATTAAAATATTATAGGATAACGTTCTGACAACAGGACGTCTCGATTACAATGTTTATCGGAAAGTGTAGTGAAAATTTGTGTAAGGCCTATACCGCTTTCTCGCCATTACAACATATGAGTTGAGACGGTGAGACGATACTTGAATTAATGGGAGCAAACAGAATTTCGGAAGCGTGATAAAAAATTTTCAAAGAGAAATTTTGGCGAAAATTTCACTATACTTTCCGATATTTTCACCACACTTTCCGTTATTTTCACCACACTTTCCGTTCATGATTATTTTCGCCAAAATTTCCGTCTGAAATTTTTTCTTCACGCTTCCGAAATTCTGCTCGCACCCAGAAGGCAGAGGTAAACTTTCATTACACTTTCCGTTATATTTATGTTTTCACTACACTTTCCGATACTTTTATATTTTCACCACACTTTCCGTTCACGATTATTTTCGCCAAAATTTCCATCTGCAATATTTTCTTCACGCTTCCGAAATTCTGCTCGCTCCCAGAAGGCAGAGGTAAACTTTCATTACACTTTCCGTTATATTTATGTTTTCACTACACTTTCCGATACTTTTATATTTTCACCACACTTTCCGTTCATGATTATTTTCGCCAAAATTTCCATCTGAAATTTTTTCTTCACGCTTCCGAAATTCTGCTGCTCCCAGAAGGCAGAGGTAAACTTTCATTACACTTTCCGTTATATTTATGTTTTCACTACACTTTCCGTTATCTTTTATATTTTCACCACACTTTCCGTTCATGATTATTTTCGCCAAAATTTCCATCTGAAATATTTTCTTCACGCTTCCGAAATTCTGCTGCTCCCAGAAGGCAGAGGTAAACTTTCATTACACTTTCCGTTATATTTATGTTTCACTACACTTTCCGATACTTTTATATTTTCACCACACTTTCCGTTCACGATTATTTTCGCCAAAGTTTCCATCTGAAATATTTTCTTCACGCTTCCGAAATTCTGCTCGCTCCCAGAAGGCAGAGGTAAACTTTCATTACACTTTCCGTTATATTTATGTTTTCACTACACTTTCCGTTATCTTTTATATTTTCACTACACTTTCCGTTATCTTTTATATTTTCACCACACTTTCCGTTCACGATTATTTTCGCCAAAGTTTCCATCTGCAATATTTTCTTCACGCTTCCGAAATTCTGCTCGCTCCCAGAAGGCAGAGGTAAACTTTCATTACACTTTCCGTTATATTTATGTTTTCACTACACTTTCCGCTACTTTTAAATTTTCACTACACTTTCCGTTTTCTTTTATATTTTCACTACACTTTCCGTTCGGGTTATTTCGCCAAAATTTCCATTTCAAATTTTTATTTCACGCTTCCGATATTCTGCTTGTTCGCGGAAGGCAGAGGTAAACGTTCACTACACTTTCCGTTATCTTTTATATTTTCACTACACTTTCCGTTATCTTTTATATTTTCACTACACTTTCCGTTCGGGTTATTTCGCCAAAATTTCCAATTCAAATTTTTATTTCACGCTTCCGATATTCTGCTTGCTACCGGAGGGCAGAGGTCGATTAAGTTTGACGATAGTCGTGTCACTAAGTGTTCTGGCGATGTTCTAAATTTACTGTAGTCTCTGGAGATACCCTACATTTTGTTTTATAAAAGAGAAGACATTAGTAGATCAAGATGTTCACATGATGTGGTGCTTGCTGCTGCTGCAGGTTTTTCCGGGTTTTCCTGCAGCTGAAAAAGCAAATGCGCCACTGGAATCATCAATGAAGTCGCCCCTCCGGAGCGTCAATTAAATTTTGTTGTTTCATAATTTCATGATTTGTATTACTTTCTTGACCTGAGACTTACTTCAAAAATATAAAAAATACACACGAATTCATTTCATAAGCTTTTGTGGTTCTGAAAAGAACCTTTTTTTTATGGAAACGGTAAGGACAATACAGGGGGAGGCATTAAATTCAACCGCCAAATCCGTACAAGGTTCGACCTTGCCTTTTCAGGGCGTATACAACATCCATGGCTGTGACGGTTTTGCGTTTCGCATGTTCGGTATATGTTACGGCATCTCTGATAACATTTTCGAGAAATACTTTGAGTACTCCACGAGTTTCTTCGTATATCAAACCCGAAATACGTTTAACACCACCTCGACGGGCTAATCTTCTAATGGCAGGTTTCGTTATTCCTTGGATATTATCACGCAATACTTTACGATGACGTTTCGCTCCTCCTTTTCCTAAACCTTTACCTCCCTTGCCACGACCAGTCATTTCGAATGTTAAGAATAAATTATATACTGCACGATACGAATGAAATACTGTTAGTGATACTAACGACAGACTTCGACTAAAGTTCTACACCGAACTCGGTCGGGTTTTGTTAAATTTCATGACTCCGCCCACAACTGGAAATCGGACCAATGGCGTCTCGTCTAGATGGTATATAATAGTTGGCGTGTATAAGCCGACTCAGTTCATATGTTGTCCGTCTATCGTTCGGTATACATTTCGTTCGTTACAATTCGCAATAGGTTTTGAAAATGGCTCGTACCAAGCAGACCGCTCGTAAATCGACTGGAGGTAAAGCTCCGAGAAAACAATTAGCTACTAAAGCAGCTCGCAAAAGTGCACCGGCTACGGGAGGTGTTAAAAAACCTCATCGTTACAGACCCGGTACTGTTGCTCTCCGAGAAATTCGACGTTATCAGAAGAGTACTGAATTGTTGATTAGGAAATTACCCTTTCAACGTTTAGTTCGAGAAATCGCTCAAGATTTCAAAACCGATTTACGATTCCAAAGTTCAGCCGTCATGGCTTTGCAAGAAGCTAGCGAGGCGTATTTGGTAGGACTCTTCGAAGATACGAATTTGTGCGCCATTCACGCCAAGCGCGTTACCATTATGCCCAAAGACATTCAGTTAGCAAGGAGAATACGCGGAGAACGAGCTTAATTTCATATATATATATCCCAATATATATTGAAAATATATACAAAAAAAAGGTTCTTTTCAGAACCACAAAATGCAATTGATGAAAGAATTCGTTTATCGATAGATATGAATGAATGAATGAATGAATGTATGATATTTTCAATAACTCGCATCACGTAAATATTAAATCACGGGTGTTTGCAGAACATGTTCAGTATGATCCAAATATGGATTATAATACTGAAATTTTTTACTTTCCGAAACGAATCTTTCGAAAAGATCATTTTTAGAAACGGCTGAGATAAATAACGAAAAACAAGCGATCACTGAATGAAAGATCGCTCATAACATCACCATCTTTTCGTAAATTTCCTCTGATTCATATTTTTGAATACCTGGCATAAATCTCGAGTGACTTTTTGTAATATACCCTATACCAAAAATGAATCGTTCTCGAGATATTCGATCGTTTATACAGAAAAAGTAGGTATTATTCGGTTCTCGAGCCATTTCCCTATAAAATTGAAAACAAGTCTCATAGAATACATAAGCTATTATTGATTCATCAAAATATTACATTCCGTCGTCTTGTAGGAGGAGTAACATTTCCAAAATGATGAACGAGGTATTAGGAGTCGATGAGTAATTCTGAAGATATAAAAATCAGTGATTTCTCAAATGGAACACCCTTAGTTTGGAAATCTCGAAATGATTTTGACTCATTTTCCTGAAACGATCCCAATATCAGAAAATAAGTCAACTGTTCACAAGACATATTTCAATGAAATAGAAAGACAGAGCAATATTTTTTAATTTTTACTCTTTTACGAAATTATTCGATTCATATCAATTCGATAGTCGGCGGCGGCGGCGGAAGAAATATTATTTATCTATTTTTTTTCTGTTTATAGGGATAGGCTAGGTAGGTAGTTCTGACTATTTATTTATATATTTGTTGGACAGTTGAATTATATACGAATTCTTGTAAAAAAAATTGTGGCCCTGAAAAGGGCCATTTGTTTTCTTAGACTTCGTCGCCGGAGAGAGAAGTCAACTGATAGAAGAATTTACTTCTTCTTTTTTGGAGAGGCAGCTTTTTTGGCTTTCGGAGAAGATGCCGATGCAGGGGTCGCTTTCGCGGTTTTCGGTTTGGGTGCTTTCGGCTTTTTTGTTGGTCCTTTGTTAGTTTTCTTTGCTTTCGAAGGAGACTTGGTTTTACTAGCAGAAGTCGCGGACGAAACCTTAGAAGCGACGGTCTTTTTATCCTCGGCAGTTACCTTTTTAGGCTTGGCTGCGGCAGCCGCTTTCTTTTCCGGAGAGGCTTTCTTACCTTTCGGTGATGCAGCAGCCTTCTTGCCGGTTTTAGCTTTTTCACCAGCTACGCGTTTAACGGGAGTTTTTTTGGCCTTCGCACCGGCCGTACCGGACGTTTTCTTTTCGGTAGCCGACGGTTTTGCCGAACCAGAAGATGCCGATGCCAATTTGAACGACCCCGATGCACCTTTTCCTTTAGTTTGTACTAATGATCCGGAAGCAACCGCAGATTTAAGATATTTCTTGATGAAAGGTGCCACTTTTTCTGCGTCAGCCTTATAATTCGCCGCAATATATTTTTTTATGGCTTGTAAAGAGGAACCACCCCGTTCCTTCAATCCTTTAATAGCGTTATTAACCATTTCCGACGTAGGTGGGTGAGAAGGTTTACTTCTTGGATTTTTAACTTTCTTTTCTTTCTTCGCAGTAGACTGTGCCTGCGGCGACGAAGATGAATTAGCCGAAGCCGAAGAATTCTGATTTTCTATGTCTGCCATAGTAAAAAAACAACTGACAATATATTCTCGGAAGATAGATGCTACACTCGTTAGGCGTCTAGAGAGAATGATGTAGTCCTCTGGTGTTCCGTTTGTTTAAATATTCTGGGTCGAAGCACAGGCGGACGGGAGACTGAACGCTCGACATTCTCGTTAGACACGATATTGACGGCTTCCATTCTGCTGTCGAAATGTTCGCATCAACTTCTTTACGAAATCAATGCCGGTTTCCTATTTAGACTTCGACTAGCACAATAACGTGGATAGATTCTACGTATTCCGAAAATATTTTCTGATAAGAAAAAGCTAATATTAAACCTCGACAACTCACAGTAAATTACAATGAAATATGAAGTATTGATGATTTTGACGTAACTCCAGACAATTCCTTTCCGAAAATACTCGTAATCGATGATCTGGAAGGAACCTTCGAATAAATATCATAGGCGCGACTGTCTATAGAAACATGATACATTAGCCGATAATACTCGATAAATACACGAGTGAATAGGGGCATCGAAGAGACCTCGTGTCTACCTTCATACACGACTATAACCAAGAACCGACGCTTCTAATAGCATCAACATTTTCAAAAATTATCCCTATAAAAGTGTTCGATGAAAACGGCATTCGAATAATAACGAACGTTATTAATGTTATATTCGATAAGATATAATCATCGTAATATACTTTCAATAAAAAGGTCGATACTACAACACGAACGAACGAACGAACGAACGACGATACTGTGAGCTCTATCTATAACGGAGTAATACACACCCACCCCCACCCGAAATATATAAATCGTCAATGTTATAGTCGAAATCAGAAATGCTAATCATAAACGTTTTTAGACAACATATTAGCACGTAAATAAAAAAAACACGTTAAAAAATAACATAAGTAATAGAGTACATGACTAGTATAACAGTAACGAACGTTAACTTTTTAGGTTGATAGGTAGGTAAGCACCATCTAAATATAGGTGGCAAAATTATTTATTATCATCGCGCGTTTCACGAAAGGAGGTAACAATGTACTGATAACAAGGCAACCCAACCGAGTGAGACCTAGCGCCCTAGCAAAAATAAATTATCATTCAGCGTCGAAACGATATTGTAAGAATTCTTTCATAAATATTTTGTGGTTCTGAAAAGAACCGTTTTTTTTTAAGAATGTATATCGTAGACCGGAATAAGTAAATTATTTCGAACTGGTATATTTCGTAACTGCTTTGGTGCCTTCGCTGACGGCGTGCTTCGCCAATTCACCAGGAAGTAACAGACGTACTGCAGTCTGAATTTCTCTGCTCGTAATAGTCGATCGCTTGTTATAATGAGCAAGACGGGAGGCTTCCGCTGCGATACGCTCAAATATATCATTTACGAAACTGTTCATGATGCTCATCGCTTTACTGGATATTCCGGTATCGGGATGGACTTGTTTCAATACTTTGTAGATATAAATTGCGTAACTTTCCTTCCTCCTCCTCTTCTTTTTCTTATCGGTCTTCGATATATTCTTTTGGGCCTTTCCGGCCTTCTTCGCAGCCTTTCCACTAGCTTTGGGTGGCATTCTGAAAATTTAATTTCGTCAATATCAAACAAACAAGTACTATCGTGCAGGTTTGCTTTCGACTCAATGTAAAAGACGCCCCCCCATGCCCCTCCCGGGTTGTGTGCCCAGGTCGCAAGCTCCCTCCTTACGGAAATGCTTCCGCAGGTTTGGACCTGGCGACCCTTTCCTTCCACCCCCGTTTCTTAAGGAAACGGTCCTCAATCCAGCTGCTGGCACTTCAGCAAGATTGATATCTAACCTCTTTTGGTTGGAAACCAGCCTTTAGGTGCTTTTATTTCCCTATCTAACTTCTCGGTTTAAATTTTATTTGGCTCTTGTTTGTCGCGGTATTCCTAATTGAATTTTTGCATGGGGGCCCCCAAAGCTAACGGCGGCCATAGTTGTAATAGTCGGGCTTTTCCCAGTGAAGCTGAGAAATGTGATTTTGAAATTGAATCGCGGTTTTCCTGTAAGAGAATATATGGTTAATACACTTAAGATTTTTATACTTGCCTGAGCCGCCTGACGGCGACTCGTGGGGGCGGTCTCTGATTTTGTCTTGTCGGCCTTGGATGTTTGTCCCTTTCTCGGAACCTGGGGTCACCCATATTCAACGCATCGTGTAGATCGCGAAACGCTGGATTTGAGTGCGATCTGATTCTATCGAACATGCTTTCTGCATGTTCTCTCATATACACGTCCACATACTGCGTGTCCAGTCCTAGATCTCTGTATATGAATCTGTTAGGGATGTAATACGGAGCATTTACGGCGGCCCTTACGCTCGTGTTCATAAATGCTTGGATCTTCTTTCTGTATGTCTGCGCGCACTGGCCCCAGGCAGTGCATGCATACAGAATTATCGGCATCAGGATCGTTCTGATCATCAGTAGCTTGACTTTCAGTGCCATGTTACTACTTCTTCCTATGATCGGCGCCAGGCGTCTTCTGGCCTGTTTGGCCATTCCAATTCTCTGTTGTACGTGTTCCTGGAATGTTAACTTCTTGTCTAGGATGACCCCGAGATATGTTGCTTTGTTTGTCCACGGAATCTCTTGTCCGTTGAAGATGACGTTGCCTTCCGGTTGTACGAACCTGCGGGTGAACAGTATCGCCTGACTCTTGTCAGGGTTGATACTGATCTTCCACAGGTTAGCCCACTCCTCTAATCTGTCTGCCTGTTGTTGCAGGTATCTTGTTACGAGTGCTTGACTCCTAGATCTCGCCAGCAGGGCCGTGTCGTCCGCGTAGAGTGCCAACTTGTTAAAGTTGTTCTCTGGCTTGGGCACGTCTGCCGTGTATACGGAGTAGAGGTGTGGCGAAAGGACTGCACCTTGCGGGACTCCTGCCTCCAGTAGTCGAACTGTTGATAATTCGTCTCCTACTCTGCATCGGCATCGCCTGTCAGCTAGAAAAGACTGGATTAATCTTACCATTGGTTTGGAGTATCCGAAATCGCTCATCTTGGCTAGTAGCCCGTCGTGCCAAACTCTGTCGAACGCCTTGGAGACGTCTAGGAAGATAGCTCCGGTGTTGTGTCCTTTGCCAAGGTTGAAGCCTTCTGTCGCAAATTCCACTACCCTCAGGACTTGTAGCTCTGTTGAGTGCTCTGATCTAAAACCGAATTGTTCGTTGGGGAGGATCCCTAACTCTCTGGTTTGTTCTTCCAGTCTCTTCAGGATGACGCGTTCCGCCACTTTGCTTATGGATGGCAGTAAGCTTATTGGCCGGTGGTTCGCTGGAAACAGGTGGTTCTTCTTGGGCTTTGGTATGTGGATTACCGTTGCCTCTTTGAACTGGTACGGGAAGTGTTGCAGTCTGAGTATAGCATTTATGATGTTGGTTATGGCTGCTATACCCTTTCGCGGCAGCACTTTCAGTGCTCTATTTGTTATGTTGTCTGGGCCTGGTGCTTTCCGAGTGATAAGGTGCCTCAGAATGTCTTTCACTTCCTCAGGCGATGTCGGGGCCAGGGGTTGCGCATTATCTGTTCGTCGGTTGAGCCTCCGTACCGTTCTTTCCACCTGGTTTTCTATTTCCTCTACCTCGTCTGTGAACGGGACGTCATTCTCTTTGCACTGCCTTTCGAAGTTGTCCGCGAATGCTTCCGCCTTCTCCTGGTCAGTGTAGACTATTCCTTGCTCGCCGTGTATTGGTGGGCAGGGTTGTCGCGGTCCGTTCCTAAGTTTCTTCTGCATTTGCCACGCAGATCTATCTTCTGTGGCCAGCTCTTCCAGACGGGTGGTCCATTGTCTTTCTCGGATCGCTTTCAGCTCTTCTTTCAGTATCCTGTTTGCTCTATTCATGCACCTTTTGTCCATCGGTGCACGTGTTCTTTGGTACTGTCTTTTCAGGCGTCTTCTTATTCTGATTAGTTCCATCGTTTCTGGTGGAAGGTGCTCTTGGAAGTTAAAGCGCGTGGCTGGGACTTCCCTCGCGCTTCTTTCCGTTGTTTGTGTGATCGCCTGCTGAAGCTGGTCCGTGGCGTTCTCCAGATCTGTTTTTGTTTCGATGCGTGGTATCTCACCCAGCGCGTCGTGTATGGTTCGTTGGAATCTTGTCCAGTCTATGATTCGCTTCGTTGGGTTGTCTGCTTCCACTTCTCCCCTTCCTATTGTGAATAGGATGGGGTTGTGGTCTGACGACCCTTCCTCTAGTACTTCCATCTCCGTAGTATCGATGTTTTGTACTAGCGCGATGTCAAGAGTGCTTGGGACTGCGTCTGCTTGCGGGTAGTACGTTGGGCTGTTCGGTGCTACTACCTCGATGTCCTCAAATTCGTCTAGTAATCTTACTATATCTCTGCCTCTTGTGTTTGCGAACCTACAGTTCCAGTCTGGCGACTTTGCGTTGAAGTCGCCGATGGCCACTGTGGGATGGTGATCTGGGAATAATTCTGCCAAGTCGGTTCTTTCTATTCTTCTACCTTGCGGGGGTAGGTATACCGACGATATTTTCAGCTGCTCGTAGCGTCTCACGTTGACTCTAACTGCTACTGCTTCGCCGATTTGGGTTTCCGGTCTTCTTTCTTCGTTTTGCGCTAGGTCTGTTTTGACTAGTAGCGCAACGCCTCCCGCGGCGTTGCGCCCCCCTGGCCTGTCTGTCCTGTACATGTTATATCCTGGGATGCGGTAGCTCTTTTCGCTTCTTATCCGTGTCTCCTGGAGCGCCATGACGTCTATTTCTAGGCGCGATAGTAGCTCCAGTAGCTCGTTTCTTCTTTCTGTGAAACCGTTGATGTTCCACGATCCTACGACTAGTCTTCCAGGCACTCGTGCTGGCATTACTGTCGTCCGGGTGTTTGGATTAGGGCTGCTAAGACCGCTTGCGCGATCTTTTGCTGCTCAGTCGTCAGATTTCCTAGAATTTGGATCAGCTCGCTTCCTCCGGTTTGTTGTGCCTTTGGTGCTGGCTTTCTCTGAGCTGTTTGTTGCCGGGGCCTCTGACTCTCCGTTTGTCGAGGCCTGTTTCCTGTTGATTGCGAGGGTCTTGGTTTGGGGAACATTCTGCATCCCCTGTAGCTTGCCGGATGCGCACCCAGGCAGTTTGCGCATTTGGCCGGCTCTTCCCTTTGCTTTTGGCATTCTCTAGTCTCGTGTTGTTCACCGCATTTTACGCAACGTGCGGTTGCGTGGCAACATCTCTGTGCATGCCCGAAGTACTGGCAACGGTGGCACTGCCTTATCTCTTTTTGTTAATTCTTTGCGGCTCCGCCCGCACGATCAGATTTACGCATGTTCTCAATGCGTATATTTTGTCCTGGTCTTTCGGCACTTTGACCAGGAATAGTGGCAGAATTTGTCTGGTTTTTCTGGACGTCATTCTGTGACATTCCAGAACCTCAAACCTTGTCTGGTGAGATCTGCCGCGACGTCCGCGTCCTCCACGTTCTCCGGTATCCCCCGGATCACTGCGTGGAGTGGGATTTCTTTCTTAAGGGTGAACGTGTGGAATTCCAGGCGGAATTCTTCCATGTATCTGGTGGCTTTGCGCCACTCTTCTTCGTTGTTTGCGTAGATGTAGATACCATCTCTAGTAAGTCTTGCCTTGTTATATCCTATTTTACGGGCTTCGAGACCTCTGGAGATTTCATTCCACCGTTTGCTGTCATGGACAACTATTGGTGGTGGTGACATGGGATTTGTTTGTTTCGGGTGCGTGACCGCGTTTGTTGATCCTCCTTGTTCGCTTGGCCTGTCCTCGGTTTGCCTGGGGGTTGGCCAGACTGGGACCTCCGGAGTTTTGCGTTCTCCGGTTGGTACGATTGCTGGTATGTTCCCAGTAATGGACGTCTCTTCCGGTTTTGTTGTTTCCTCTGTCTCCATTTCCGTTTCCTCCGGTTTCTTTTGTAATACGACAAGTCGCGAGGTTCTCTTCCTTGCTTTCCTCGCCTTTCTCGTTTCGGCCTTTTCGAATCCGTCTTCTGTCTCCGTATCTGTGGTGTTTTCAGGCTTTCTTTGCCTCTTCTGGGAGGCTTCTTTTTCTTTTTCCGTTTCCTTGATGGCGGCGGTGTCTATTTTCTTGTCTTTTTCTTTTTCCTCTTGTTTTGGTTTTGCTGGGGCTTTGCTTTTGATTTCTTCCTTGTTCTTCTCCTGCGGTTTTTCGGCAGGTTTTGTCCTATCTTCTTGCCTTCTTCTGAGGGCTGCATTTTCGGCCAGTATTTGGTCGAATTTCTTGTTCATGTCAGCCATTTGGCTGACCAGCTTGTCCAGTGTGTCTCTTAGCTTTGCGTTGTCTTCTTTTAGAGCTTTGTTTTCAGCTTCCATTTTTTACGGTCTGTGTGGAGTGGACTCCCTGAAAATAAGTGGATTAAAATTCTAATATTATATTTAGTTCTAAGAAGAACTGAATTCTCTTTATCAGTTCTGATAAGAACTGTTGTTTGTGTGTCTCTTAAACACTTCTCAGTTTGCCTCCTTAGGTGGTCCTTCACAGGTAAACTTTCACTTCTAGTCGATGTTGCCTCTACGAGCTCTCGATGTCGAATGTGTGTAAAAGACGCCACTCTGTCGTCACTATTTCAGATAGTAACTGGAACTCTAGTAGGCTCCGCCCACCGGAAAGTTGAGCGTTCGAGAACGCCCATTGGTCGGTAGGACGGTATTAATACAGGTCGATTCTATATAGAAATCATTGTATAGAAAGCTACTGTTAGAGCAACATCGAATAATTCTCAGTGAATTCTTTAAATTTATCCGATATATAATACTAATCTACGATTCGACATGTCTGGACGTGGAAAAGGAGGTAAAGTTAAGGGAAAGGCAAAGTCCCGTTCCAGTCGGGCTGGACTCCAATTCCCAGTAGGACGTATTCATCGACTCCTTCGTAAGGGAAATTATGCCGAACGAGTTGGTGCCGGCGCCCCGGTTTACTTAGCCGCAGTAATGGAATATTTGGCAGCTGAAGTCTTGGAATTGGCCGTAATGCGGCTCGCGATAACAAAAAAACCCGTATCATTCCTAGACATTTACAGCTGGCCATTCGAAACGACGAAGAACTCAATAAATTGTTATCAGGAGTAACCATTGCTCAAGGTGGTGTTTTGCCCAATATTCAGGCGGTTTTGTTACCGAAAAAAACCGAAAAGAAGGCATAAGTACACATTTCCTGAGAGAGGAAAGCGACAAATAAAATATCGGCCCTTATCAGGGCCACAACGATTTTCTCTAATGAATTCGACAATTGCATATATTTTTTTTTTATTTTCTTGTCATCGCTTTTCGATACAATTGTTGACGCAGCACGATATGCGATTGTTTCTTTCTTGCTTGCGCATATTTACGTATACATGTATACATGATTAATAATATTATTATTGTTCAACTTCTTATTTTCGTGCCGAAACAAGTGATTTCTATTTGCTGAAATCAAATATCAGAATGTCTGTACGTTTATTCGTGATGAAAATAAAATGTATGCAGTAATATCAGATTTAGGTATACAAATGAATAAACATAACAATATCCATAGAAATATTATACATTCTTGTTCGTGGAATTACAATATAGACAATCATGAGTAAATTGGAATGAATAAATGAAAAAAATTATACCTAATTAAATTATATAGCATAGATGAATGCATACATACATTTCAATATCTGCAGAAATGAATGACGAGTATATAAAAAATAGGTTGTTATTATTATTCATAGTAATTTGTGAAATGGGATAGATGAATATTATAAGCATAAAACAATAATATTTGGACAGTGGTTCATTAACCTTCGATCAGTTTATGAATATTCATTTTTTCAATTTTTTCTTTACGTACAAATGGTATCGCGTTTTAAAGCGGCGTTTCAGAAAAGTTTCATATGTAATTTCTATTGGTGAATAATTGAATAGTTTGGGAGCTACCTAGCTAGCTAGCTAGATACCAGTAGCTTCCCTGTCCTATAGATTTAGAAACCGAGTGGTATATAATCTAATTGTACAGATCGTTCTTCTCTTTTCTTCTTCGTATACAGATGTAGTAAGGTTTGAAATTAATAATTTCGTTAAGTATACAGGATAAAATGAAGCAATTATTCAGGTAATCAAAAGAATGACAGATAATGCTTAAAATTAGATGGGTATATCGTTCGAATTTAAATTTGGTAATTCGTTAATTATTACTCACACCAAAGTAAAGTATATAAATCGAATTCGTTTTGAAAACAAATTGTGGTTCTGAAAAGAACCGTTTTTTTTTTTTAAATTTCTCGTCCGGAATAAGAATCTAACCGCCGAAACCATAAATGTACGCCCTTGACGTTTGAGAGCGTATACTACGTCCATGGCCGTGACGGTTTTTCTTTTGGCGTGTTCTGTATATGTTACCGCACCTCCACGACGAGCTAATTTCTGATGGCAGGCTTCGTAATTCCTTGAATATTATCTCGCAACACTTTGCGATGTCTTTTTGCTCCGCCTTTTCCTAATCCCTTTCCTCTTTTCCTCTACCAGTCATTTTTTGGTAATACAAACGGAAGATTATAGAGAAAAAAAGTACGAGCGAAATACGTTATTACTACTTCGAATGCT
>NW_027412627.1:0-10000 GCF_025532065.1 Leptinotarsa decemlineata
GAAGAAGGCCGGAAGGCCCAAAAGAATATATCGAAGACCGATAAGAAAAAGAGAGGAGGAGGAAGGAAATTACGCAATTTATATCTACAAAGTATTGAAACAAGTCCATCCCGATACCGGAATATCCAGTAAAGCGATGAGCATCATGAACAGTTTCGTAAATGATATATTTGAGCGTATCGCAGCGGAAGCCTCCCGTCTTGCTCATTATAACAAGCGATCGACTATTACGAGCAGAGAAATTCAGACTGCAGTACGTCTGTTACTTCCTGGTGAATTGGCGAAGCACGCCGTCAGCGAAGGCACCAAAGCAGTTACGAAATATACCAGTTCGAAATAATTTACTTATTCCGGTCTACGATATACATTCTTAAAAAAAAACGGTTCTTTTCAGAACCACAAAAATATTTATGAAAGAATTCTTACAATATCGTTTCGACGCTGAATGATAATTTATTTTTGCTAGGGCGCTAGGTCTCACTCGGTTGGGTTGCCTTTTATCAGTACATTGTTTACCTCCTTTCGTGAAACGCGCGATGATAATAAATAATTTTGCCACCTATATTTATGATGGTGCTTACCTACCTATCAACCTAAAAAGTTAACGTTCGTTACTGTTATACTAGTCATGTACTCTATTACTTATGTTATTTTTTAACGTGTTTTTTATTTTACGTGCTAATATGTTGTCTAAAAACGTTTATGATTAGCATTTCTGATTTCGACTATAACATTGACGATTTATATATTTCGGGTGGGGGTGGGTGTGTATTACTCCGTTATAGATAGAGCTCACAGTATCGTCGTTCGTTCGTTCGTTCGTTCGTGTTTGTAGTATCGACCTTTTTATTGAAAGTATATTACGATGATTATATCTTATCGAATATAACATTAATAACGTTCGTTATTATTCGAATGCCGTTTTCATCGAACACTTTTATAGGGATAATTTTTGAAAATGTTGATGCTATTAGAAGCGTCGGTTCTTGGTTATAGTCGTGTATGAAGGTAGACACGAGGTCTCTTCGATGCCCCTATTCACTCGTGTATTTATCGAGTATTATCGGCTAATGTATCATGTTTCTATAGACAGTCGCGCCTATGATATTTATTCGAAGGTTCCTTCCAGATCATCGATTACGAGTATTTTCGGAAAGGAATTGTCTGGAGTTACGTCAAAATCATCAATACTTCATATTTCATTGTAATTTACTGTGAGTTGTCGAGGTTTAATATTAGCTTTTTCTTA
Source organism: Leptinotarsa decemlineata (assembly GCF_025532065.1). NCBI lineage: Eukaryota > Metazoa > Arthropoda > Insecta > Coleoptera > Chrysomelidae > Leptinotarsa > Leptinotarsa decemlineata. The sequence continues at coordinate 1,250 of NW_027412627.1, forward strand.
TCAGAAAATATTTTCGGAATACGTAGAATCTATCCACGTTATTGTGCTAGTCGAAGTCTAAATAGGAAACCGGCATTGATTTCGTAAAGAAGTTGATGCGAACATTTCGACAGCAGAATGGAAGCCGTCAATATCGTGTCTAACGAGAATGTCGAGCGTTCAGTCTCCCGTCCGCCTGTGCTTCGACCCAGAATATTTAAACAAACGGAACACCAGAGGACTACATCATTCTCTCTAGACGCCTAACGAGTGTAGCATCTATCTTCCGAGAATATATTGTCAGTTGTTTTTTTACTATGGCAGACATAGAAAATCAGAATTCTTCGGCTTCGGCTAATTCATCTTCGTCGCCGCAGGCACAGTCTACTGCGAAGAAAGAAAAGAAAGTTAAAAATCCAAGAAGTAAACCTTCTCACCCACCTACGTCGGAAATGGTTAATAACGCTATTAAAGGATTGAAGGAACGGGGTGGTTCCTCTTTACAAGCCATAAAAAAATATATTGCGGCGAATTATAAGGCTGACGCAGAAAAAGTGGCACCTTTCATCAAGAAATATCTTAAATCTGCGGTTGCTTCCGGATCATTAGTACAAACTAAAGGAAAAGGTGCATCGGGGTCGTTCAAATTGGCATCGGCATCTTCTGGTTCGGCAAAACCGTCGGCTACCGAAAAGAAAACGTCCGTACGGCCGGTGCGAAGGCCAAAAAAACTCCCGTTAAACGCGTAGCTGGTGAAAAAGCTAAAACCGGCAAGAAGGCTGCTGCATCACCGAAAGGTAAGAAAGCCTCTCCGGAAAAGAAAGCGGCTGCCGCAGCCAAGCCTAAAAAGGTAACTGCCGAGGATAAAAAGACCGTCGCTTCTAAGGTTTCGTCCGCGACTTCTGCTAGTAAAACCAAGTCTCCTTCGAAAGCAAAGAAAACTAACAAAGGACCAACAAAAAAGCCGAAAGCACCCAAACCGAAAACCGCGAAAGCGACCCCTGCATCGGCATCTTCTCCGAAAGCCAAAAAAGCTGCCTCTCCAAAAAAGAAGAAGTAAATTCTTCTATCAGTTGACTTCTCTCTCCGGCGACGAAGTCTAAGAAAACAAATGGCCCTTTTCAGGGCCACAATTTTTTTTACAAGAATTCGTATATAATTCAACTGTCCAACAAATATATAAATAAATAGTCAGAACTACCTACCTAGCCTATCCCTATAAACAGAAAAAAAATAGATAAATAATATTTCTTCCGCCGCCGCCGCCGACTATCGAATTGATATGAATCGAATAATTTCGTAAAAGAGTAAAAATTAAAAAATATTGCTCTGTCTTTCTATTTCATTGAAATATGTCTTGTGAACAGTTGACTTATTTTCTGATATTGGGATCGTTTCAGGAAAATGAGTCAAAATCATTTCGAGATTTCCAAACTAAGGGTGTTCCATTTGAGAAATCACTGATTTTTATATCTTCAGAATTACTCATCGACTCCAATACCTCGTTCATCATTTTGGAAATGTTACTCCTCCTACAAGACGACGGAATGTAATATTTTGATGAATCAATAATAGCTTATGTATTCTATGAGACTTGTTTTCAATTTTATAGGGAAATGGCTCGAGAACCGAATAATACCTACTTTTTCTGTATAAACGATCGAATATCTCGAGAACGATTCATTTTTGGTATAGGGTATATTACAAAAAGTCACTCGAGATTTATGCCAGGTATTCAAAAAATGAATCAGAGGAAATTTACGAAAAGATGGTGATGTTATGAGCGATCTTTCATTCAGTGATCGCTTGTTTTTCGTTATTTATCTCAGCCGTTTCTAAAAATGATCTTTTCGAAAGATTCGTTTCGGAAAGTAAAAAATTTCAGTATTATAATCCATATTTGGATCATACTGAACATGTTCTGCAAACACCCGTGATTTAATATTTACGTGATGCGAGTTATTGAAAATATCATACATTCATTCATTCATTCATTCATATCTATCGATAAACGAATTCTTTCATCAATTGCATTTTGTGGTTCTGAAAAGAACCTTTTTTTGTATATATTTTCAATATATATTGGGATATATATATATATGAAATTAAGCTCGTTCTCCGCGTATTCTCCTTGCTAACTGAATGTCTTTGGGCATAATGGTAACGCGCTTGGCGTGAATGGCGCACAAATTCGTATCTTCGAAGAGTCCTACCAAATACGCCTCGCTAGCTTCTTGCAAAGCCATGACGGCTGAACTTTGGAATCGTAAATCGGTTTTGAAATCTTGAGCGATTTCTCGAACTAAACGTTGAAAGGGTAATTTCCTAATCAACAATTCAGTACTCTTCTGATAACGTCGAATTTCTCGAGAGCAACAGTACCGGGTCTGTAACGATGAGGTTTTTTAACACCTCCCGTAGCCGGTGCACTTTTGCGAGCTGCTTTAGTAGCTAATTGTTTTCTCGGAGCTTTACCTCCAGTCGATTTACGAGCGGTCTGCTTGGTACGAGCCATTTTCAAAACCTATTGCGAATTGTAACGAACGAAATGTATACCGAACGATAGACGGACAACATATGAACTGAGTCGGCTTATACACGCCAACTATTATATACCATCTAGACGAGACGCCATTGGTCCGATTTCCAGTTGTGGGCGGAGTCATGAAATTTAACAAAACCCGACCGAGTTCGGTGTAGAACTTTAGTCGAAGTCTGTCGTTAGTATCACTAACAGTATTTCATTCGTATCGTGCAGTATATAATTTATTCTTAACATTCGAAATGACTGGTCGTGGCAAGGGAGGTAAAGGTTTAGGAAAAGGAGGAGCGAAACGTCATCGTAAAGTATTGCGTGATAATATCCAAGGAATAACGAAACCTGCCATTAGAAGATTAGCCCGTCGAGGTGGTGTTAAACGTATTTCGGGTTTGATATACGAAGAAACTCGTGGAGTACTCAAAGTATTTCTCGAAAATGTTATCAGAGATGCCGTAACATATACCGAACATGCGAAACGCAAAACCGTCACAGCCATGGATGTTGTATACGCCCTGAAAAGGCAAGGTCGAACCTTGTACGGATTTGGCGGTTGAATTTAATGCCTCCCCCTGTATTGTCCTTACCGTTTCCATAAAAAAAAGGTTCTTTTCAGAACCACAAAAGCTTATGAAATGAATTCGTGTGTATTTTTTATATTTTTGAAGTAAGTCTCAGGTCAAGAAAGTAATACAAATCATGAAATTATGAAACAACAAAATTTAATTGACGCTCCGGAGGGGCGACTTCATTGATGATTCCAGTGGCGCATTTGCTTTTTCAGCTGCAGGAAAACCCGGAAAAACCTGCAGCAGCAGCAAGCACCACATCATGTGAACATCTTGATCTACTAATGTCTTCTCTTTTATAAAACAAAATGTAGGGTATCTCCAGAGACTACAGTAAATTTAGAACATCGCCAGAACACTTAGTGACACGACTATCGTCAAACTTAATCGACCTCTGCCCTCCGGTAGCAAGCAGAATATCGGAAGCGTGAAATAAAAATTTGAATTGGAAATTTTGGCGAAATAACCCGAACGGAAAGTGTAGTGAAAATATAAAAGATAACGGAAAGTGTAGTGAAAATATAAAAGATAACGGAAAGTGTAGTGAACGTTTACCTCTGCCTTCCGCGAACAAGCAGAATATCGGAAGCGTGAAATAAAAATTTGAAATGGAAATTTTGGCGAAATAACCCGAACGGAAAGTGTAGTGAAAATATAAAAGAAAACGGAAAGTGTAGTGAAAATTTAAAAGTAGCGGAAAGTGTAGTGAAAACATAAATATAACGGAAAGTGTATGAAAGTTTACTTCTGCCTTCTGGGAGCGAGCAGAATTTCGGAAGCGTGAAGAAAAAATTGCAGATGGAAACTTTGGCGAAAATAACCGTGAACGGAAAGTGTAGTGAAAATATAAAAGAAACGGAAAGTGTAGTGAAAATATAAAAATAACGGAAAGTGTAGTGAAAACATAAATATAACGAAAGTGTAATGAAAGTTTACCTCTGCCTTCTGGGAGCGAGCAGAATTTCGGAAGCGTGAAGAAAATATTTCAGATGGAAACTTTGGCGAAAATAATCGTGAACGGAAAGTGTGGTGAAAATATAAAAGTATCGGAAAGTGTAGTGAAAACATAAATATAACGGAAAGTGTAATGAAAGTTTACCTCTGCCTTCTGGAGCAGCAGAATTTCGGAAGCGTGAAGAAAACATTTCAGATGGAAATTTTGGCGAAAATAATCATGAACGGAAAGTGTGGTGAAAATATAAAAGATAACGGAAAGTGTAGTGAAAACATAAATATAACGGAAAGTGTAATGAAAGTTTACCTCTGCCTTCTGGGAGCAGCAGAATTTCGGAAGCGTGAAGAAAAAATTTCAGATGGAAATTTTGGCGAAAATAAATCATGAACGGAAAGTGTGGTGAAAATATAAAAGTATCGGAAAGTGTAGTGAAAACATAAATATAACGGAAAGTGTAATGAAAGTTTACCTCTGCCTTCTGGGAACGAGCAGAATTTCGGAAGCGTGAAGAAAATATTGAAGATGGAAATTTTGGCGAAAATAATCATGAACGGAAAGTGTGGTGAAAATATAAAAGTATCGGAAAGTGTAGTGAAAACATAAATATAACGGAAAGTGTAATGAAAGTTTACCTCTGCCTTCTGGTGCGAGCAGAATTTCGGAAGCGTGAAGAAAAAATTTCAGACGGAAATTTTGGCGAAAATAATCATGAACGGAAAGTGTGGTGAAAATAACGGAAAGTGTGGTGAAAATATCGGAAAGTATAGTGAAATTTTCGCCAAAATTTCTCTTTGAAAATTTTTTATCACGCTTCCGAAATTCTGTTTGCTCCCATTAATTCAAGTATCGTCTCACCGTCTCAACTCATATGTTGTAATGGCGAGAAAGCGGTATAGGCCTTACACAAATTTTCACTACACTTTCCGATAAACATTGTAATCGAGACGTCCTGTTGTCAGAACGTTATCCTATAATATTTTAATATATCGATCGATATGCGTATTCATGTCTGATACAATATCATATCGACGGATATAAATTATATTGACTAGGACTATACGAAAAGTGGAAAAAACCGAAAGTCGCGTAGGGTCCCGTCAGCGTTAACGGAAAACGGGCGATGTGCTCGAAACGCCGCTATAGGGGGATAGGTACGTTTCGAAACGGATCGAAAACGCTTCCTCTATAGTATCGGCAGACGCTTGCTCGAGCGCTGTCGGTACCGTGGTCACCGATAACCAAATCACACGATATTCGTTTTTCTGCTGAATAATAACATTAATTCGATATCGTGTCGAGTGCGGGCTTCGCCCACGGTGGTGTGGATAGTTCGTAGTAGTATATCTTCTGCTTCTCTACCCAACCGAAACCGTCAGACACTGCGAGATCGCGGATTTAGCGAGCGTTTCTACGTAAGCGGTCCCTATGCGATCAACCAAAAAATAACAAAAATTTTGTTATTACACAAAATATGCGACAGCTCTCCTCTGTCCGAGCGAGAATAAATATAATTTCGGAACGAATCTTTCGAGAACACCGAGTCGCTTTCAATCTAGCGAAGGGTCGAGAGAATGTTCGAAGTTTTTGTGCCGGTCGACGTATATATCGTCTATTATATATTGTATTTCGAAAAATTACCATACGTACGTGTACGCCGGTGGTTTGTGTAACATTATCATCAGGTCGAGTACGACGAGCGTGTGTTGTAATATTTCTTCTTGAGCAATGTTATAGTTCGATTTGTTGTCGGTCCGGTTTTATTTGAATGAAATAATGCAGAGACACATAGAGATATATAACAACTTTTTCGTTGAGCGTGGCGTTTCGAAAATTTATATTTCGTATAACGCACACACAACACGCACGAAAAGAGAATATAGATCTGTTTCCGTATTTATTATTATTTTAATATTATGGAGACTGAACTAGTTCTACGATAGAACGTCAGCTCCCTGGTTGATCCTGCCAGTAGTCATATGCTTGTCTCAAAGATTAAGCCATGCATGTCTCAGTACAAGCCAAATTAAGGTGAAACCGCGAAAGGCTCATTAAATCAGTTATGGTTCCTTAGATCGTACCCACATTTACTTGGATAACTGTGGTAATTCTAGAGCTAATACATGCAAACAGAGTTCCGACCGGAGACGGAAGGAGCGCTTTTATTAGATCAAAACCAATCGGTGGCGGGTTCGCTCGTCATCGTACACCTTGGTGACTCTGAATAACTTTATGCTGATCGCACGGTCTCGCACCGGCGACGCATCTTTCAAATGTCTGCCTTATCAACTGTCGATGGTAGGTTCTGCGCCTACCATGGTTGTAACGGGTAACGGGGAATCAGGGTTCGATTCCGGAGAGGGAGCCTGAGAAACGGCTACCACATCCAAGGAAGGCAGCAGGCGCGCAAATTACCCACTCCCGGCACGGGGAGGTAGTGACGAAAAATAACGATACGGGACTCATCCGAGGCCCCGTAATCGGAATGAGTACACTCTAAACCCTTTAACGAGGATCAATTGGAGGGCAAGTCTGGTGCCAGCAGCCGCGGTAATTCCAGCTCCAATAGCGTATATTAAAGTTGTTGCGGTTAAAAAGCTCGTAGTCGAATCTGTGTCCCGCGCCTTCGGTTCATCGTCCGCGGTGTTAACTGGTGTGCCGCGGGACGTCCTGCCGGTGGGCTTAGCTCGCAAGGGCGGCCCAACTCAATCCCGCCGCGGTGCTCTTCATTGAGTGTCGAGGTGGGCCGGCACGTTTACTTTGAACAAATTAGAGTGCTTAAAGCAGGCTAAAACTTCGCCTGAATACTGTGTGCATGGAATAATGGAATAGGACCTCGGTTCTATTTTGTTGGTTTTCGGAACCCCGAGGTAATGATTAATAGGAACGGATGGGGGCATTCGTATTGCGACGTTAGAGGTGAAATTCTTGGATCGTCGCAAGACGGACAGAAGCGAAAGCATTTGCCAAAAACGCTTTCATTGATCAAGAACGAAAGTTAGAGGTTCGAAGGCGATCAGATACCGCCCTAGTTCTAACCATAAACGATGCCAGCTAGCGATCCGCCGACGTTCCTCCGATGACTCGGCGGGCAGCTTCCGGGAAACCAAAGCTTTTGGGTTCCGGGGGAAGTATGGTTGCAAAGCTGAAACTTAAAGGAATTGACGGAAGGGCACCACCAGGAGTGGAGCCTGCGGCTTAATTTGACTCAACACGGGAAACCTCACCAGGCCCGGACACCGGAAGGATTGACAGATTGAGAGCTCTTTCTTGATTCGGTGGGTGGTGGTGCATGGCCGTTCTTAGTTGGTGGAGCGATTTGTCTGGTTAATTCCGATAACGAACGAGACTCTGGCCTACTAACTAGGCGTTTTCCGACATCCTAAAGGCCCGCCGATGGGGCTTCGGCCTTTATCGTGCGCGGTTTTTACTGTCGGCGTATAAACAATTCTTCTTAGAGGGACAGGCGGCGTCTAGCCGCACGAGATTGAGCAATAACAGGTCTGTGATGCCCTTAGATGTTCTGGGCCGCACGCGCGCTACACTGAAGGAATCAGCGTGTCCTCCCTGGCCGAGCGGCCCGGGTAACCCGTTGAACCTCCTTCGTGCTAGGGATTGGGGCTTGCAATTGTTCCCCATGAACGAGGAATTCCCAGTAAGCGCGAGTCATAAGCTCGCGTTGATTACGTCCCTGCCCTTTGTACACACCGCCCGTCGCTACTACCGATTGAATGATTTAGTGAGGTCTTCGGACTGAGCGCGATGGCGTTTCGGCGTCTTCGATGTTTCGGAAAGATGACCAAACTTGATCATTTAGAGGAAGTAAAAGTCGTAACAAGGTTTCCGTAGGTGAACCTGCGGAAGGATCATTACAGTGATATTGTCTATATACGACATGTCTGATCAAATATATATATCGCGAAGCGAGAAAAGAGTTAAATCTCTCCTTTTTCCTTCTACGATATTCGAACTAATTTGTCGCTTTATGTTTTCGTTTCGATAGAAAAGAAAATGAGCGACGGTGGACTACGTTTTCGAATGACGGTGAAATTGACGACGACGACGACGACGTTGTTGTCTGTCGTCATCATCCTTTCGATTAGTAGTAGTCCTCTTCTCGAACTATACAAATTCGTCTTAGAGGTTTTTCAATTAGGCGTGTAATTTTCTTTACCGAGAAATATAATATATGACGTTGTGCGTATTGTTGTGTTGCCGCGTCGTTGTCGTCGATTATGGCGCTAATGTTGTTCGTCGATCGTGTTGTGAAGCGTACGCTCTTTTGTCGAACGCGAACGCGATATACGACGATACATTTCGCCGTCGATGACGATGATGCCGACGACGCCGCCTTCGCCGGGTACCTAGGAGTGTGTGACTGTTAAAAAACCGCTCCGTAGGAAATTATGTTTAATCGCGGTCGAAACGTGAAAGTTTCGTTTCGTACGAATTTTTACGTTACCGGATTACACAACGAGATTTCCGATGGTTGTGAAAGATATTCGCCCGGCCGTGTCAGTTAGAACGCATGGTAAATGAAATACTACGCGCGTCCTCTACACGACGAATATAAAAATTGAGTCGTGCGCGATTTCGGTACACGATGCCTCGTCTGAATATGTGGTGCCGTACGAATACGAAATCGTCGAGCGCTTCTCTTTTTTTTTTTTTTTTAACAAGTATATATATATTTATGTACGTTGTTGCATTGG
>NW_027412627.1:17500-30000 GCF_025532065.1 Leptinotarsa decemlineata
TAATTTAATTAGGTATAATTTTTTTCATTTATTCATTCCAATTTACTCATGATTGTCTATATTGTAATTCCACGAACAAGAATGTATAATATTTCTATGGATATTGTTATGTTTATTCATTTGTATACCTAAATCTGATATTACTGCATACATTTTATTTTCATCACGAATAAACGTACAGACATTCTGATATTTGATTTCAGCAAATAGAAATCACTTGTTTCGGCACGAAAATAAGAAGTTGAACAATAATAATATTATTAATCATGTATACATGTATACGTAAATATGCGCAAGCAAGAAAGAAACAATCGCATATCGTGCTGCGTCAACAATTGTATCGAAAAGCGATGACAAGAAAATAAAAAAAAATATATGCAATTGTCGAATTCATTAGAGAAAATCGTTGTGGCCCTGATAAGGGCCGATATTTTATTTGTCGCTTTCCTCTCTCAGGAAATGTGTACTTATGCCTTCTTTTCGGTTTTTTTCGGTAACAAAACCGCCTGAATATTGGGCAAAACACCACCTTGAGCAATGGTTACTCCTGATAACAATTTATTGAGTTCTTCGTCGTTTCGAATGGCCAGCTGTAAATGTCTAGGAATGATACGGGTTTTTTTGTTATCGCGAGCCGCATTACCGGCCAATTCCAAGACTTCAGCTGCCAAATATTCCATTACTGCGGCTAAGTAAACCGGGGCGCCGGCACCAACTCGTTCGGCATAATTTCCCTTACGAAGGAGTCGATGAATACGTCCTACTGGGAATTGGAGTCCAGCCCGACTGGAACGGGACTTTGCCTTTCCCTTAACTTTACCTCCTTTTCCACGTCCAGACATGTCGAATCGTAGATTAGTATTATATATCGGATAAATTTAAAGAATTCACTGAGAATTATTCGATGTTGCTCTAACAGTAGCTTTCTATACAATGATTTCTATATAGAATCGACCTGTATTAATACCGTCCTACCGACCAATGGGCGTTCTCGAACGCTCAACTTTCCGGTGGGCGGAGCCTACTAGAGTTCCAGTTACTATCTGAAATAGTGACGACAGAGTGGCGTCTTTTACATTGAGTCGAAAGCAAACCTGCACGATAGTACTTGTTTGTTTGATATTGACGAAATTAAATTTTCAGAATGCCACCCAAAGCTAGTGGAAAGGCTGCGAAGAAGGCCGGAAAGGCCCAAAAGAATATATCGAAGACCGATAAGAAAAAGAAGAGGAGGAGGAAGGAAAGTTACGCAATTTATATCTACAAAGTATTGAAACAAGTCCATCCCGATACCGAATATCCAGTAAAGCGATGAGCATCATGAACAGTTTCGTAAATGATATATTTGAGCGTATCGCAGCGGAAGCCTCCCGTCTTGCTCATTATAACAAGCGATCGACTATTACGAGCAGAGAAATTCAGACTGCAGTACGTCTGTTACTTCCTGGTGAATTGGCGAAGCACGCCGTCAGCGAAGGCACCAAAGCAGTTACGAAATATACCAGTTCGAAATAATTTACTTATTCCGGTCTACGATATACATTCTTAAAAAAAAACGGTTCTTTTCAGAACCACAAAATATTTATGAAAGAATTCTTACAATATCGTTTCGACGCTGAATGATAATTTATTTTTGCTAGGGCGCTAGGTCTCACTCGGTTGGGTTGCCTTGTTATCAGTACATTGTTACCTCCTTTCGTGAAACGCGCGATGATAATAAATAATTTTGCCACCTATATTTAGATGGTGCTTACCTACCTATCAACCTAAAAAGTTAACGTTCGTTACTGTTATACTAGTCATGTACTCTATTACTTATGTTATTTTTTAACGTGTTTTTTATTTACGTGCTAATATGTTGTCTAAAAACGTTTATGATTAGCATTTCTGATTTCGACTATAACATTGACGATTTATATATTTCGGGTGGGGTGGGTGTGTATTACTCCGTTATAGATAGAGCTCACAGTATCGTCGTTCGTTCGTTCGTTCGTTCGTGTTGTAGTATCGACCTTTTTATTGAAAGTATATTACGATGATTATATCTTATCGAATATAACATTAATAACGTTCGTTATTATTCGAATGCCGTTTTCATCGAACACTTTTATAGGGATAATTTTTGAAAATGTTGATGCTATTAGAAGCGTCGGTTCTTGGTTATAGTCGTGTATGAAGGTAGACACGAGGTCTCTTCGATGCCCCTATTCACTCGTGTATTTATCGAGTATTATCGGCTAATGTATCATGTTTCTATAGACAGTCGCGCCTATGATATTTATTCGAAGGTTCCTTCCAGATCATCGATTACGAGTATTTTCGGAAAGGAATTGTCTGGAGTTACGTCAAAATCATCAATACTTCATATTTCATTGTAATTTACTGTGAGTTGTCGAGGTTTAATATTAGCTTTTTCTTATCAGAAAATATTTTCGGAATACGTAGAATCTATCCACGTTATTGTGCTAGTCGAAGTCTAAATAGGAAACCGGCATTGATTTCGTAAAGAAGTTGATGCGAACATTTCGACAGCAGAATGGAAGCCGTCAATATCGTGTCTAACGAGAATGTCGAGCGTTCAGTCTCCCGTCCGCCTGTGCTTCGACCCAGAATATTTAAACAAACGGAACACCAGAGGACTACATCATTCTCTCTAGACGCCTAACGAGTGTAGCATCTATCTTCCGAGAATATATTGTCAGTTGTTTTTTTACTATGGCAGACATAGAAAATCAGAATTCTTCGGCTTCGGCTAATTCATCTTCGTCGCCGCAGGCACAGTCTACTGCGAAGAAAGAAAAGAAAGTTAAAAATCCAAGAAGTAAACCTTCTCACCCACCTACGTCGGAAATGGTTAATAACGCTATTAAAGGATTGAAGGAACGGGGTGGTTCCTCTTTACAAGCCATAAAAAAAATATTGCGGCGAATTATAAGGCTGACGCAGAAAAAGTGGCACCTTTCATCAAGAAATATCTTAAATCTGCGGTTGCTTCCGGATCATTAGTACAAACTAAAGGAAAAGGTGCATCGGGGTCGTTCAAATTGGCATCGGCATCTTCTGGTTCGGCAAAACCGTCGGCTACCGAAAAGAAAACGTCCGGTACGGCCGGTGCGAAGGCCAAAAAAACTCCCGTTAAACGCGTAGCTGGTGAAAAAGCTAAAACCGGCAAGAAGGCTGCTGCATCACCGAAAGGTAAGAAAGCCTCTCCGGAAAAGAAAGCGGCTGCCGCAGCCAAGCCTAAAAAGGTAACTGCCGAGGATAAAAAGACCGTCGCTTCTAAGGTTTCGTCCGCGACTTCTGCTAGTAAAACCAAGTCTCCTTCGAAAGCAAAGAAAACTAACAAAGGACCAACAAAAAAGCCGAAAGCACCCAAACCGAAAACCGCGAAAGCGACCCCTGCATCGGCATCTTCTCCGAAAGCCAAAAAAGCTGCCTCTCCAAAAAAGAAGAAGTAAATTCTTCTATCAGTTGACTTCTCTCTCCGGCGACGAAGTCTAAGAAAACAAATGGCCCTTTTCAGGGCCACAATTTTTTTTACAAGAATTCGTATATAATTCAACTGTCCAACAAATATATAAATAAATAGTCAGAACTACCTACCTAGCCTATCCCTATAAACAGAAAAAAAATAGATAAATAATATTTCTTCCGCCGCCGCCGCCGACTATCGAATTGATATGAATCGAATAATTTCGTAAAAGAGTAAAAATTAAAAAATATTGCTCTGTCTTTCTATTTCATTGAAATATGTCTTGTGAACAGTTGACTTATTTTCTGATATTGGGATCGTTTCAGGAAAATGAGTCAAAATCATTTCGAGATTTCCAAACTAAGGGTGTTCCATTTGAGAAATCACTGATTTTTATATCTTCAGAATTACTCATCGACTCCTAATACCTCGTTCATCATTTTGGAAATGTTACTCCTCCTACAAGACGACGGAATGTAATATTTTGATGAATCAATAATAGCTTATGTATTCTATGAGACTTGTTTTCAATTTTATAGGGAAATGGCTCGAGAACCGAATAATACCTACTTTTTCTGTATAAACGATCGAATATCTCGAGAACGATTCATTTTTGGTATAGGGTATATTACAAAAAGTCACTCGAGATTTATGCCAGGTATTCAAAAATATGAATCAGAGGAAATTTACGAAAAGATGGTGATGTTATGAGCGATCTTTCATTCAGTGATCGCTTGTTTTTCGTTATTTATCTCAGCCGTTTCTAAAAATGATCTTTTCGAAAGATTCGTTTCGGAAAGTAAAAAATTTCAGTATTATAATCCATATTTGGATCATACTGAACATGTTCTGCAAACACCCGTGATTTAATATTTACGTGATGCGAGTTATTGAAAATATCATACATTCATTCATTCATTCATTCATATCTATCGATAAACGAATTCTTTCATCAATTGCATTTTGTGGTTCTGAAAAGAACCTTTTTTTTGTATATATTTTCAATATATATTGGGATATATATATATGAAATTAAGCTCGTTCTCCGCGTATTCTCCTTGCTAACTGAATGTCTTTGGGCATAATGGTAACGCGCTTGGCGTGAATGGCGCACAAATTCGTATCTTCGAAGAGTCCTACCAAATACGCCTCGCTAGCTTCTTGCAAAGCCATGACGGCTGAACTTTGGAATCGTAAATCGGTTTTGAAATCTTGAGCGATTTCTCGAACTAAACGTTGAAAGGGTAATTTCCTAATCAACAATTCAGTACTCTTCTGATAACGTCGAATTTCTCGGAGAGCAACAGTACCGGGTCTGTAACGATGAGGTTTTTTAACACCTCCCGTAGCCGGTGCACTTTTGCGAGCTGCTTTAGTAGCTAATTGTTTTCTCGGAGCTTTACCTCCAGTCGATTTACGAGCGGTCTGCTTGGTACGAGCCATTTTCAAAACCTATTGCGAATTGTAACGAACGAAATGTATACCGAACGATAGACGGACAACATATGAACTGAGTCGGCTTATACACGCCAACTATTATATACCATCTAGACGAGACGCCATTGGTCCGATTTCCAGTTGTGGGCGGAGTCATGAAATTTAACAAAACCCGACCGAGTTCGGTGTAGAACTTTAGTCGAAGTCTGTCGTTAGTATCACTAACAGTATTTCATTCGTATCGTGCAGTATATAATTTATTCTTAACATTCGAAATGACTGGTCGTGGCAAGGGAGGTAAAGGTTTAGGAAAAGGAGGAGCGAAACGTCATCGTAAAGTATTGCGTGATAATATCCAAGGAATAACGAAACCTGCCATTAGAAGATTAGCCCGTCGAGGTGGTGTTAAACGTATTTCGGGTTTGATATACGAAGAAACTCGTGGAGTACTCAAAGTATTTCTCGAAAATGTTATCAGAGATGCCGTAACATATACCGAACATGCGAAACGCAAAACCGTCACAGCCATGGATGTTGTATACGCCCTGAAAAGGCAAGGTCGAACCTTGTACGGATTTGGCGGTTGAATTTAATGCCTCCCCCTGTATTGTCCTTACCGTTTCCATAAAAAAAAGGTTCTTTTCAGAACCACAAAAGCTTATGAAATGAATTCGTGTGTATTTTTTATATTTTTGAAGTAAGTCTCAGGTCAAGAAAGTAATACAAATCATGAAATTATGAAACAACAAAATTTAATTGACGCTCCGGAGGGGCGACTTCATTGATGATTCCAGTGGCGCATTTGCTTTTTCAGCTGCAGGAAAACCCGGAAAAACCTGCAGCAGCAGCAAGCACCACATCATGTGAACATCTTGATCTACTAATGTCTTCTCTTTTATAAAACAAAATGTAGGGTATCTCCAGAGACTACAGTAAATTTAGAACATCGCCAGAACACTTAGTGACACGACTATCGTCAAACTTAATCGACCTCTGCCCTCCGGTAGCAAGCAGAATATCGGAAGCGTGAAATAAAAATTTGAATTGGAAATTTTGGCGAAATAACCCGAACGGAAAGTGTAGTGAAAATATAAAAGATAACGGAAAGTGTAGTGAAAATATAAAAGATAACGGAAAGTGTAGTGAACGTTTACCTCTGCCTTCCGCGAACAAGCAGAATATCGGAAGCGTGAAATAAAAATTTGAAATGGAAATTTTGGCGAAATAACCCGAACGGAAAGTGTAGTGAAAATATAAAAGAAAACGGAAAGTGTAGTGAAAATTTAAAAGTAGCGGAAAGTGTAGTGAAAACATAAATATACCGGAAAGTGTAATGAACGTTTACTTCTGCCTTCCGGAGCGAGCAGAATTTCGGAAGCGTGAAGAAAATATTGAATGGAAAACTTTGGCGAAAATAACCCGAACGGAAAGTGTGGTGAAAATATAAAAGAAACGGAAAGTGTAGTGAAAATATAAAAGATAACGGAAAGTGTAGTGAAAACATAAATATAACGGAAAGTGTAATGAAAGTTTTACCTCTGCCTTCTGGGAGCGAGCAGAATTTCGGAAGCGTGAAGAAAATATTTCAGATGGAAACTTTGGCGAAAATAATCGTGAACGGAAAGTGTGGTGAAATATAAAAGTATCGGAAAGTGTAGTGAAACATAAATATAACGGAAAGTGTAATGAAAGTTTACCTCTGCCTTCTGGGAGCAGCAGAATTTCGGAAGCGTGAAGAAAATATTTCAGATGGAAGTTTTGGCGAAAATAATCATGAACGGAAAGTGTGTGAAAATATAAAAGATAACGGAAAGTGTAGTGAAAACATAAATATAACGGAAAGTGTAATGAAAGTTTACCTCTGCCTTCTGGAGCAGCAGAATTTCGGAAGCGTGAAGAAAACATTTCAGATGGAAATTTTGGCGAAAATAAATCATGAACGGAAAGTGTGGTGAAAATATAAAAGTATCGGAAAGTGTAGTGAAAACATAAATATAACGGAAAGTGTAATGAAAGTTTACCTCTGCCTTCTGGGAGCGAGCAGAATTTCGGAAGCGTGAAGAAAATATTGCAGATGGAAAC
Source organism: Leptinotarsa decemlineata (assembly GCF_025532065.1). Classification (NCBI taxonomy): domain Eukaryota; kingdom Metazoa; phylum Arthropoda; class Insecta; order Coleoptera; family Chrysomelidae; genus Leptinotarsa; species Leptinotarsa decemlineata. The sequence goes on from NW_027412627.1 coordinate 24,492, forward strand.
TTTGGCGAAAATAATCGTGAACGGAAAGTGTGGTGAAAATATAAAAGTATCGGAAAGTGTAGTGAAAACATAAATATAACGGAAAGTGTAATGAAAGTTTACCTCTGCCTTCTGGTGCGAGCAGAATTTCGGAAGCGTGAAGAAAAAATTTCAGACGGAAATTTTGGCGAAAATAATCATGAACGGAAAGTGTGGTGAAAATAACGGAAAGTGTGGTGAAAATATCGGAAAGTATAGTGAAATTTTCGCCAAAATTTCTCTTTGAAAATTTTTTATCACGCTTCCGAAATTCTGTTTGCTCCCATTAATTCAAGTATCGTCTCACCGTCTCAACTTATATGTTGTAACGGCGAGAAAGCGGTATGGGCCTTACACAAATTTTCACTACACTTTCCGATAAACATTGTAATCGAGACGTCCTGTTGTCAGAACGTTATCCTATAATATTTTAATATATCGATCGATATGCGTATTCATGTCTGATACAATATCATATCGACGGATATAAATTATATTGACTAGGACTATACGAAAAGTGGAAAAAACCGAAAGTCGCGTAGGGTCCCGTCAGCGTTAACGGAAAACGGGCGATGTGCTCGAAACGCCGCTATAGGGGGATAGGTACGTTTCGAAACGGATCGAAAACGCTTCCTCTATAGTATCGGCAGACGCTTGCTCGAGCGCTGTCGGTACCGTGGTCACCGATAACCAAATCACACGATATTCGTTTTTCTGCTGAATAATAACATTAATTCGATATCGTGTCGAGTGCGGGCTTCGCCCACGGTGGTGTGGATAGTTCGTAGTAGTATATCTTCTGCTTCTACCCAACCGAAACCGTCAGACACTGCGAGATCGCGGATTTAGCGAGCGTTTCTACGTAAGCGGTCCCTATGCGATCAACCAAAAAATAACAAAAATTTTGTTATTACACAAAATATGCGACAGCTCTCCTCTGTCCGAGCGAGAATAAATATAATTTCGGAACGAATCTTTCGAGAACACCGAGTCGCTTTCAATCTAGCGAAGGGTCGAGAGAATGTTCGAAGTTTTGTGCCGGTCGACGTATATATCGTCTATTATATATTGTATTTCGAAAAATTACCATACGTACGTGTACGCCGGTGGTTTGTGTAACATTATCATCAGGTCGAGTACGACGAGCGTGTGTTGTAATATTTCTTCTTGAGCAATGTTATAGTTCGATTTGTTGTCGGTCCGGTTTTATTTGAATGAAATAATGCAGAGACACATAGAGATATATAACAACTTTTTCGTTGAGCGTGGCGTTTCGAAAATTTATATTTCGTATAACGCACACACAACACGCACGAAAAGAGAATATAGATCTGTTTCCGTATTTATTATTATTTTAATATTATGGAGACTGAACTAGTTCTACGATAGAACGTCAGCTCCCTGGTTGATCCTGCCAGTAGTCATATGCTTGTCTCAAAGATTAAGCCATGCATGTCTCAGTACAAGCCAAATTAAGGTGAAACCGCGAAAGGCTCATTAAATCAGTTATGGTTCCTTAGATCGTACCCACATTTACTTGGATAACTGTGGTAATTCTAGAGCTAATACATGCAAACAGAGTTCCGACCGGAGACGGAAGGAGCGCTTTTATTAGATCAAAACCAATCGGTGGCGGGTTCGCTCGTCATCGTACACCTTGGTGACTCTGAATAACTTTATGCTGATCGCACGGTCTCGCACCGGCGACGCATCTTTCAAATGTCTGCCTTATCAACTGTCGATGGTAGGTTCTGCGCCTACCATGGTTGTAACGGGTAACGGGGAATCAGGGTTCGATTCCGGAGAGGGAGCCTGAGAAACGGCTACCACATCCAAGGAAGGCAGCAGGCGCGCAAATTACCCACTCCCGGCACGGGGAGGTAGTGACGAAAAATAACGATACGGGACTCATCCGAGGCCCCGTAATCGGAATGAGTACACTCTAAACCCTTTAACGAGGATCAATTGGAGGGCAAGTCTGGTGCCAGCAGCCGCGGTAATTCCAGCTCCAATAGCGTATATTAAAGTTGTTGCGGTTAAAAAGCTCGTAGTCGAATCTGTGTCCCGCGCCTTCGGTTCATCGTCCGCGGTGTTAACTGGTGTGCCGCGGGACGTCCTGCCGGTGGGCTTAGCTCGCAAGGGCGGCCCAACTCAATCCCGCCGCGGTGCTCTTCATTGAGTGTCGAGGTGGGCCGGCACGTTTACTTTGAACAAATTAGAGTGCTTAAAGCAGGCTAAAACTTCGCCTGAATACTGTGTGCATGGAATAATGGAATAGGACCTCGGTTCTATTTTGTTGGTTTTCGGAACCCCGAGGTAATGATTAATAGGAACGGATGGGGGCATTCGTATTGCGACGTTAGAGGTGAAATTCTTGGATCGTCGCAAGACGGACAGAAGCGAAAGCATTTGCCAAAAACGCTTTCATTGATCAAGAACGAAAGTTAGAGGTTCGAAGGCGATCAGATACCGCCCTAGTTCTAACCATAAACGATGCCAGCTAGCGATCCGCCGACGTTCCTCCGATGACTCGGCGGGCAGCTTCCGGGAAACCAAAGCTTTTGGGTTCCGGGGAAGTATGGTTGCAAAGCTGAAACTTAAAGGAATTGACGGAAGGGCACCACCAGGAGTGGAGCCTGCGGCTTAATTTGACTCAACACGGGAAACCTCACCAGGCCCGGACACCGGAAGGATTGACAGATTGAGAGCTCTTTCTTGATTCGGTGGGTGGTGGTGCATGGCCGTTCTTAGTTGGTGGAGCGATTTGTCTGGTTAATTCCGATAACGAACGAGACTCTGGCCTACTAACTAGGCGTTTTCCGACATCCTAAAGGCCCGCCGATGGGGCTTCGGCCTTTATCGTGCGCGGTTTTTACTGTCGGCGTATAAACAATTCTTCTTAGAGGGACAGGCGGCGTCTAGCCGCACGAGATTGAGCAATAACAGGTCTGTGATGCCCTTAGATGTTCTGGGCCGCACGCGCGCTACACTGAAGGAATCAGCGTGTCCTCCCTGGCCGAGCGGCCCGGGTAACCCGTTGAACCTCCTTCGTGCTAGGGATTGGGGCTTGCAATTGTTCCCCATGAACGAGGAATTCCCAGTAAGCGCGAGTCATAAGCTCGCGTTGATTACGTCCCTGCCCTTTGTACACACCGCCCGTCGCTACTACCGATTGAATGATTTAGTGAGGTCTTCGGACTGAGCGCGATGGCGTTTCGGCGTCTTCGATGTTTCGGAAAGATGACCAAACTTGATCATTTAGAGGAAGTAAAAGTCGTAACAAGGTTTCCGTAGGTGAACCTGCGGAAGGATCATTACAGTGATATTGTCTATATACGACATGTCTGATCAAATATATATATCGCGAAGCGAGAAAAGAGTTAAATCTCTCCTTTTTCCTTCTACGATATTCGAACTAATTTGTCGCTTTATGTTTTCGTTTCGATAGAAAAGAAAATGAGCGACGGTGGACTACGTTTTCGAATGACGGTGAAATTGACGACGACGACGACGACGTTGTTGTCTGTCGTCATCATCCTTTCGATTAGTAGTAGTCCTCTTCTCGAACTATACAAATTCGTCTTAGAGGTTTTTCAATTAGGCGTGTAATTTTCTTTACCGAGAATTATAATATATGACGTTGTGCGTATTGTTGTGTTGCCGCGTCGTTGTCGTCGATTATGGCGCTAATGTTGTTCGTCGATCGTGTTGTGAAGCGTACGCTCTTTTGTCGAACGCGAACGCGATATACGACGATACATTTCGCCGTCGATGACGATGATGCCGACGACGCCGCCTTCGCCGGGTACCTAGGAGTGTGTGACTGTTAAAAAACCGCTCCGTAGGAAATTATGTTTAATCGCGGTCGAAACGTGAAAGTTTCGTTTCGTACGAATTTTTACGTTACCGGATTACACAACGAGATTTCCGATGGTTGTGAAAGATATTCGCCCGGCCGTGTCAGTTAGAACGCATGGTAAATGAAATACTACGCGCGTCCTCTACACGACGAATATAAAAATTGAGTCGTGCGCGATTTCGGTACACGATGCCTCGTCTGAATATGTGGTGCCGTACGAATACGAAATCGTCGAGCGCTTCTCTTTTTTTATTTTTTTTAACAAGTATATATATATTTATGTACGTTGTTGCATTGGTATAATCTCAACGCTTGCCGAATCGAGACGTCGAACTCTTGAAATTATTTTTTTTGAGTACGTCTAAATAAAAGATTACCCTGAACGGTGAATCACTTGGCTCGTGGGTCGATGAAGAACGCAGCTAATTGCGCGTCAACTTGTGAACTGCAGGACACATGAACATCGACATTTCGAACGCACATTGCGGTCCTCGGATACTGTTCCTGGACCACTCCTGGCTGAGGGTCGTATCAATTTCAAAGACTGCTCGGTTTTTCAAAATTGATATTTTGTAAAAACGTCGGAGCGTGTTGGATGATTGACGTGTTGTTGTTGTTGTTGTTTGTCGTCTATCGAGTCGTCTCGTTATTATAATCGTTATCTAAGTATTTTATCGCCTTCGCGGCGATGACACTTGGTAACAAAAATAAATACACGTTGACGACGACGACGACGCCGACGACGACAAAGACGCGGCATCTTAAAGTGCGAAAGCGACGAATCGTTTTTTCTCATCGCAAGATGAGAGAAACGTTACGTAGTTTGTACACAACGAAATCGTATCGAGTCTCCGTTGTTGGGAAAGCGGCTGCCACGGCAATATACAGGTTCACGCTTGTAGTGTGTGTGTGTATGCTCTCGTTACGCACGATCGTCGTGTCCGAGAATCTTTGATGAATCGAAGACGACGTCTGATCGTGTCGAGCAGCGTACGTACACACGCACACACATTATTACAGGACGTCGAGAACTTTTTTGTCCGTTTCGGTAGTTCTCTCTCGAAATAACGACGGACGAGACTACGTACGTCGACTCGTTGCTGTTGAATAAACTGAAAAATTATTTTATCGACCTCAGAGCAGGTGAGACTACCCGCTGAATTTAAGCATATTACTAAGCGGAGGAAAAGAAACTAACTAGGATTCCCTCAGTAGCTGCGAGCGAACAGGGATAAGCCCAGCACCGAATCCCGCGGGTTAACCGCCGGGAAATGTGGTGTTAGGGAGGATCCGTTTATCCCGGAGTCGTACGGCGCGTCCAAGTCCTTCTTGAACGGGGCCACAGCCCATAGAGGGTGCCAGGCCCGTAGCGACCGCCGTCAATTTCGGGAGGATCTCTCCTCAGAGTCGGGTTGCTTGAGAGTGCAGCCCTAAGTGGGTGGTAAACTCCATCTAAGGCTAAATATGACCACGAGACCGATAGCGAACAAGTACCGTGAGGGAAAGTTGAAAAGCACTTTGAAGAGAGAGTTCAAGAGTACGTGAAACCGTTCAGGGGTAAACCTGAGAAACCCGAAAGGTCGAAGGAGGAAATTCATCGCGTTTCGATCGTCGGCGTTTGACGGGTTTCGT
>NW_027412627.1:35000-50000 GCF_025532065.1 Leptinotarsa decemlineata
CACAGAGAACGTATTGGACGTGCTGGAGGGGGAGTTGGCATTTTTGCCAAACGATCCCTGCAGTGTGTCCAATACGGCATTGACAGTGCTCGGTTGCACGGTACTGAGGCCGTGGGGGTCGAAATTCAACTGAGAAGGGGTTGTCACAGAATAATCTCGGTTTACAACCCTCCGAACATTCGTCTACTCCCAGAATCTCTGGATGAACTGCTGATGGGAAGCAACATTCCGACAATTGCTGCTGGCGACTTCAATGCCAAGCACAGACCTTGGAGCAGAGCCACAAATCGAAACGGCCAAGCGCTCCATGCGCATGTTGACAGACATGAATATCTCGTGCTGGGACCAGATGAGCCTACGTACTATCGCGGGCAGACTAGGCCTGACGTACTAGACATCGCGCTTCTCAGAAACGTCTCTCTGACTAGCGAAATTTACGTTCTGTCGGAACTGGATTCTGATCATAATCCAGTAATCCTGGTACTGGGCGATGATCTTCCTCCCCCTGAGTATCGCGTGAGATCTAAGACGGACTGGGATGTCTTCACAGCCCAGCTCGAAGAGATGCGCGCCCCTCCTGAGGTACTCGACTCTCCCGACGAACTCGACGCGGCAGTTGAGCGTTTCGAGCTTTCCGTGAATGATGCGTTTCGAGCGGCCACCTCCAGGGAGGAGTGTCCGCTGAAGAGCTACAACGAGTTTCCCCCTCGTATCAAAACCTTGATACGAGAGAGAAACCGCCTGAGAAGGCTCTACCAGCGAACCCTTTTCCCAGGGGACAAAACAGCGGCGAATAGGATGGCCAATCGTGTCAAACAGGCCATCAATGAACATCGAAACGAAAGGTGGGAAGAGCTCTTGGAATCCTTCGAACCTGGGAGTGACGAGCTTTGGCGAGTCACTCGTAGGCTCAGGGGGAAGAAGACTGCTCTCTCACCCATTCACGGAGAGCGCGGAGTGTGCTACTCCCCCGCCGACAAGGCGTTAGCCTTTGCAGACACGATGGAACGTCAGTTTCAACTTAACGTTGACGACGACGACGACATCGACCGCGATATGCTGCTGGAAGACCGGGTTCACCGACTTCTCAGGGAGGATGACGACGACGACATCCGTCCAGCTTCTATGGAGGAGCTGAAGGGTCTCATCAAGGCTGCGAAAGCAAAGAAAGCTCCGGGAGCCGATTCAATAACTAACAAGTTGTTGAAGAGACTCCCGGAAAACAGCGTTGAATTCTTGCTGAGTCTCATCAACAGTTCGTTGGCCCTCAGACACTTCCCTAGAAGGTGGAAGCATGCGATCGTCGTCATGCTCCCGAAACAGGGTCAGAACCAGCTGTTCCCGCAGAACTATCGTCCGATCAGTCTACTCTCGTCGGCGGCTAAGCTGGCTGAAAGAGTCGTTCTACAAAGACTCAACGAAGAAGTTGAGGACCGAAATGTTCTGCCTAATGAACAATTCGGCTTCAGGAGAGATCACTCCACTGAACTACAGGCTCTAAGGTTGGTCGAGAACACCATCAGCGAGCTGAATAACAACAAAAAAGTACATATAGTACTTTTGGATATTTCAAAGGCCTTCGACCGAGTATGGCACGAAGGCCTTATACATAAGCTAAACGCGCTCGACCTACCTCGGGGCCTGGTCCGGTGGATCGGATCTTTCCTGAGAGGCAGAACCTTTCAGGTTAGAGTAGAGGGCTCTCTGTCTGACAACAGAGAGATCCTCGCTGGAGTGCCACAGGGGGCCGTGCTCTCTCCGACGTTGTACTCACTCTATACAAGCGACCTGCCCAGGTCCGATAGAGTGAAGATATCCCTGTACGCCGATGACACGGCTCTACTCTCGTCTTCCATGGGGCGTGAGCTCGGCGTCGTCTACATGCAACGTGCATTGGACGACCTCGAGCGCTGGTACCTCGAATGGAAGATCCGAGTAAACCCGAAAAGACTCAGGCGATAACCATGGGGAGATTACTATCTTCTCCGGCCAGAAAAGTGAGAGTCTCTGGAAGGGAGATTGACTGGCAAGCGCGGGTAAAGTACCTCGGCCTTTTAATAGACCGTAGGCTCACTTGGAACCCGCACATCATGTACGTTAAGTCCAAGATCGAGGGTCGGATCGCCGTCTGTACCCTCTGATCAACAGAAAATCCAAGATGAGTCTTAAAAACAAAATTATGATCTACAACTCGATGTTCAAGCCTGTCATCATGTACGCTTCAGGCGTCTGGGGACAAGCGGCTCCGTCCAACATTTCCATTTTGGAAAGGTTACAAAATAAGCTAATTAGGATGATTGTGAATGCTCCTTGGTTCGTGCGGAATGAAGCCATCCGCAGAGATTTGCAGCTGCCTTCCATTCGGCAGTCCATTCAGTCGAGGAATGAGAGAGTTTTCGAAAAAACGGAAACTCACGAAAACCCGTTAGTTAGGGAAGCCACAGATTATGCTGTAGACGACCCCTCCCGATATAGAAGGCCCCGACACTCTGTCGAATGAGGCCCTCATGTCCCCCGTTAAAGGATGAATAACTTTTTCATCCATCCCACCCCAGCCAGGTAGGGGTATCCCGTGAAGGGCGGCACTGATGTCTAAGGACTTCATGCCGTCATCCATCAGTCATGTACCCATTGGCCCATCTCAAGGCCAATGATCAGCCGAAAGGGTAGGGGAGCTGGTCTCCAAATCCTGAATGAACTGAAGATGATCGTCAAGCGACGGCCTTCAGTTGTTCTCGAGCATTCGAAGTAGTAATAACGTATTTCGCTCGTACTTTTTTTCTCTATAATCTTCCGTTTGTATTACACAAAATGACTGGTAGAGGAAAAGGAGGAAAGGGATTAGGAAAAGGCGGAGCAAAAAGACATCGCAAAGTGTTGCGAGATAATATTCAAGGAATTACGAAGCCTGCCATCAGAAGATTAGCTCGTCGTGGAGGTGTAAAACGTATATCCGGATTGATATACGAAGAAACTCGTGGAGTACTCAAAGTATTTCTCGAAAATGTTATCAGAGATGCGGTAACATATACAGAACACGCCAAAAGAAAAACCGTCACGGCCATGGACGTAGTATACGCTCTCAAACGTCAAGGGCGTACATTATATGGTTTCGGCGGTTAGATTCATATTCCGACGAGAAATTTAAAAAAAAAAAACGGTTCTTTTCAGAACCACAATTTGTTTTCAAAACGAATTCGATTTATATACTTTACTTTGGTGTGAGTAATAATTAACGAATTACCAAATTAAATTCGAACGATATACCCATCTAATTTTAAGCATTATCTGTCATTCTTTTGATTACCTGAATAATTGCTTCATTTTATCCTGTATACTTAACGAAATTATTAATTTCAACCTTACTACATCTGTATACGAAGAAGAAAAGAGAAGAACGATCTGTACAATTAGATTATATACCACTCGGTTTCTAAATCTATAGGACAGGGAAGCTACTGGTATCTAGCTAGCTAGCTAGCTAGGTAGCTCCCAAACTATTCAATTATTCACCAATAGAAATTACATATGAAACTTTTCTGAAACGCCGCTTTAAAACGCGATACCATTTGTACGTAAAGAAAAAATTGAAAAAATGAATATTCATAAACTGATCGAAGGTTAATGAACCACTGTCCAAATATTATTGTTTTATGCTTATAATATTCATCTATCCCATTTCACAAATTACTATGAATAATAATAACAACCTATTTTTATATACTCGTCATTCATTTCTGCAGATATTGAAATGTATGTATGCATTCATCTATGCTATATAATTTAATTAGGTATAATTTTTTTCATTTATTCATTCCAATTTACTCATGATTGTCTATATTGTAATTCCACGAACAAGAATGTATAATATTTCTATGGATATTGTTATGTTTATTCATTTGTATACCTAAATCTGATATTACTGCATACATTTTATTTTCATCACGAATAAACGTACAGACATTCTGATATTTGATTTCAGCAAATAGAAATCACTTGTTTCGGCACGAAAATAAGAAGTTGAACAATAATAATATTATTAATCATGTATACATGTATACGTAAATATGCGCAAGCAAGAAAGAAACAATCGCATATCGTGCTGCGTCAACAATTGTATCGAAAAGCGATGACAAGAAAATAAAAAAAAAATATATGCAATTGTCGAATTCATTAGAGAAAATCGTTGTGGCCCTGATAAGGGCCGATATTTTATTTGTCGCTTTCCTCTCTCAGGAAATGTGTACTTATGCCTTCTTTTCGGTTTTTTTCGGTAACAAAACCGCCTGAATATTGGGCAAAACACCACCTTGAGCAATGGTTACTCCTGATAACAATTTATTGAGTTCTTCGTCGTTTCGAATGGCCAGCTGTAAATGTCTAGGAATGATACGGGTTTTTTTGTTATCGCGAGCCGCATTACCGGCCAATTCCAAGACTTCAGCTGCCAAATATTCCATTACTGCGGCTAAGTAAACCGGGGCGCCGGCACCAACTCGTTCGGCATAATTTCCCTTACGAAGGAGTCGATGAATACGTCCTACTGGGAATTGGAGTCCAGCCCGACTGGAACGGGACTTTGCCTTTCCCTTAACTTTACCTCCTTTTCCACGTCCAGACATGTCGAATCGTAGATTAGTATTATATATCGGATAAATTTAAAGAATTCACTGAGAATTATTCGATGTTGCTCTAACAGTAGCTTTCTATACAATGATTTCTATATAGAATCGACCTGTATTAATACCGTCCTACCGACCAATGGGCGTTCTCGAACGCTCAACTTTCCGGTGGGCGGAGCCTACTAGAGTTCCAGTTACTATCTGAAATAGTGACGACAGAGTGGCGTCTTTTACAACAGACAGATTGCTGAACCTCATTGAGTGCAGACGTGTCTGAGCGATTAAGTGTTTTCTCCAATTTATTTAGTGAATGTGGCAGCCGTGCGGCGGTGTGTTATTTCTTGCTATAAATAGCGCGTTCGTTTTGTGCGTGAGCAGACGACCACACTTTTGGTGAGTACGTTCAAAGATATCATTTCCGTTGCGTTCTTGGTGCTCATACTTGTTTCTGAGTGTCCGAAAACAAAGCTTTGAATTACGGCAGTATGGAGGAACTGCTTTGTAGCCTGGCAGGGAAGGAGAAGGGCGAAATTATTGGCTTTATAAGCCAATTAATTTCAGCCCTTGGCCTGTCCCAGTCAGACCTGCTTGGCAGAGCTTCGCCAGGCCCTGGGGACGACTGTCAGTCTACGACAGGTCGTAAACAGGGAGTGGCTAAGGCCCCGACTGGCCGTAGGAAAGCTAACTCGGACCGAGACTACAGCGACAGCGACAGTGTAGCCTCCTTCTCCTCATCAGTCTCGAAAAAGAGACGCTTCAATGATGGATTTCCTCCTCTTCCATCAGTGTCAAGACGCCGTATCGACGAATGGATACGGCACGAAAAAACCGAAGTCAAACAAGTACTATCCAAAAAAGAAAAGAAGCTCAAAAAAAGAGCAATGTTACAAAATGTTCAGGCAGAGGCTCGGAATTACTATTCCGAGTCCGAGACCTCATCACGTCAAGCGGCCCAAAATCAGGCCAAAGAGAAGGCCGCACCTAGCGAAAGCGCTAAAAGCGGCCCCAACGAACCTGAAATCGTTGAAAATGTTGTCGAGATGGAAGATCTCGACGCAAATGCAAACGAGGGTGCTTCTACTACGGGAAGCACCGTCAAATCAGTTCATGGCGAGGAGCCCACCCCCCCTACCCCTCTGAAGCAAGACATCCCGTCTACGGCTTCAAAGGCTAAAATTCCACCTATTGTTGTCCGACAGAAGGACAAATGGGTACCACTGTTGAAACTGACGACTAGAGAGAACATCAAGTTCTCGAAAGCCGTCAATTTACATGACGGGATAAAAGTTCAGCCGGAGTCTCCTGACGACTATCGGCGGCTGGCAAGGCTTTTGGTGAGGGAAAAAATCCCTCACCATACTTACTCGCTCCCCGAAGAGCGGCAACTACGTGCCGTCATCAGGGGAGTGCCAGAGCACCTGGCAACTTCCGATGTGCGTGAGGAGCTTGAATCAAAAGGCTTTGACCTCACCAGCGTCACGCGCATGAAGCGCGCTGGCAAACCTATGCCTCTGGTCCTCGTCTTGCTAGACAGGGATCAGAAGCATATTTTTGAGGTCAAAGACCTCTTGTGCGTGAAGGTTCAGGTCGAACCCCAACACGCGAAAACTTCGGTGGGTCAATGCCACCGTTGTCAACGCTTTGGACACTGCCAACGCAACTGCTTGGCAGTGCCCATCTGCGTTAAATGCGCTGGCAGGCACTTAACCAGTGCCTGCAAAAAGACCAAGGCTGATCCCCCGAAGTGCAATAATTGCAAGGGGGCTCACACAGCCAATTACCGTGGCTGCCCCGCGTACCCAAAGGTACAAAAGAAGGGGCAGACCACAACAAGGAAACCAGCCTCCTCAGGGAGACCTGCGGGGTCTGGACGCGTCCAGGAGGGGTCAGCTTTGCAAAAACTGCATCTAAGGGCGCAAGTACTGCAAGTACTTCTGCAAAGCCCACCTCCCCTCGACCTGAACCCTCACCTCAGACTCAGGGGGTTTCAGACATCTGTGCCGCACTGGACCAGATGAAAAAGTTATTCGTCAAATTCCCCGTGTTACAGACAATGTTCACGGTGAATACAAGCGTGATGACCGGAACTGCCAATGTCTAGACAACCAACGTTGCCTAGATCTCTGAAGATAGTTTTTTGGAATGCCAATGGCATTCGAACAAAGAAGCTGGACTTCGAAAACTTCCTCATTGAAAACAACATAGATGTGGCTCTAGTCCAAGAGACACATCTAAGGAACGAATCCATTGTCATTCCAAATTACAGATTCTTTCACAGAGAACGTGTTGGACGTGCTGGAGGGGGAGTCGGCATTTTTGCCAAGCGATCCCTGCAGTGTGTCCAATACGGCATTGACAGTGCCCGGTTGCACGGTACTGAGGCCGTGGGGGTCGAAATTCAACTGAGAAGGGGTTGTCACAGAATAATCTCGGTTTACAACCCTCCGAACATTCGTCTACTCCCAGAATCTCTGGATGAACTGCTGATGGGAAGCAACTTTCCGACAATTGCTGCTGGCGACTTCAATGCCAAGCACAGACCTTGGAGCAGAGCCACAAATCGAAACGGCCAAGCGCTCCATGCGCATGTTGACAGACATGAATATCTCGTGCTGGGACCAGATGAGCCTACGTACTATCGCGGGCAGACTAGGCCTGACGTACTAGACATCGCGCTTCTCAGAAACGTCACTCTGACCAGTGAAATTTACGTTCTGTCGGAACTGGATTCTGATCATAATCCAGTAATCCTGGTACTGGGCGATGATCTTCCTCCCCCTGAATATCGCGTGAGATCTAAGACGGACTGGGATGTCTTCACAGCCCAGCTCGAAGAGATGCGCGCCCCCCCTGAGGTACTAGACTCTCCCGACGAACTCGACGCGGCAGTTGAGCGTTTCGAGCTTTCCGTGAATGATGCGTTTCGAGCGGCCACCTCCAGGGAGGAGTGTCCGCTGAAGAGCTACAACGAGTTTCCCCCTCGTATCAAAGCCTTGATACGAGAGAGAAACCGCCTGAGAAGGCTCTACCAGCGAACCCTTTTCCCAGGGGACAAAACAGCGGCGAACAGGATGGCCAATCGTGTCAAACAGGCCATCAATGAACACCGAAACGAAAGGTGGGAAGAGCTCTTGGAATCCTTCGAACCTGGGAGTGACGAGCTTTGGCGAGTCACTCGTAGGCTCAGGGGGAAGAAGACTGCTCTCTCACCCATTCACGGAGAGCGCGGAGTGTGCTACTCCCCCGCCGACAAGGCGTTAGCCTTTGCAGACACGATGGAACGTCAGTTTCAACTTAACGTTGACGACGACGACGACATCGACCGCGATATGCTGCTGGAAGACCGGGTTCACCGACTTCTCAGGGAGGATGACGACGACGACATCCGTCCAGCTTCTATGGAGGAGCTGAAGGGTCTCATCAAGGCTGCGAAAGCAAAGAAGGCTCCGGGAGCCGATTCAATAACTAACAAGTTGTTGAAGAGACTCCCGGAAAACAGCGTTGAATTCTTGCTGAGTCTCATCAACAGTTCGTTGGCCCTCAGACACTTCCCTAGAAGGTGGAAGCATGCGATCGTCGTCATGCTCCCGAAACAGGGTCAGAACCAGCTGTTCCCGCAGAACTATCGCCCGATCAGTCTACTCTCGTCGGCGGCTAAGCTGGCTGAAAGAGTCGTACTGCAAAGACTCAACGAAGAAGTTGAGGACCGAAATGTTCTGCCTAATGAACAATTCGGCTTCAGGAGAGATCACTCCACTGAACTACAGGCTCTAAGGTTGGTCGAGAACACCATCAGCGAGCTGAATATCAACAAAAAAGTACATATAGTACTTTTAGATATTTCAAAGGCCTTCGACCGAGTATGGCACGAAGGCCTTATACATAAGCTAAACGCGCTCGACCTACCTCGGGGCCTGGTCCGGTGGATCGGATCTTTCCTGAGAGGCAGAACCTTTCAGGTTAGAGTAGAGGGCTCTCTGTCTGACAACAGAGAGATCCTCGCTGGAGTGCCACAGGGGGCCGTGCTCTCTCCGACGTTGTACTCACTCTATACAAGCGACCTGCCCAGGTCCGATAGAGTGAAGATATCCCTGTACGCCGATGACACGGCTCTACTCTCGTCTTCCATGGGGCGTGAGCTCGGCGTCGTCTACATGCAACGTGCATTGGACGACCTCGAGCGCTGGTACCTCGAATGGAAGATCCGAGTAAACCCGGAAAAACTCAGGCGATAACCATGGGGAGATTACTATCTTCTCCGGCCAGAAAAGTGAGAGTCTCTGGAAGGGAGATTGACTGGCAAGCGCGGGTAAAGTACCTCGGCCTTTTAATAGACCGTAGGCTCACTTGGAACCCGCACATCATGTACGTTAAGTCCAAGATCGAGGGTCGGATCGCCGGTCTGTACCCTCTGATCAACAGAAAATCCAAGATGAGTCTTAAAAACAAAATTATGATCTACAACTCGATGTTCAAGCCTGTCATCATGTACGCTTCAGGCGTCTGGGGACAAGCGGCTCCGTCCAACATTTCCATTTTGGAAAGGTTACAAAATAAGCTAATTAGGATGATTGTGAATGCTCCTTGGTTCGTGCGGAATGAAGCCATCCGCAGAGATTTGCAGCTGCCTTCCATTCGGCAGTCCATTCAGTCGAGGAATGAGAGAGTTTTCGAAAAAACGGAAACTCACGAAAACCCGTTAGTTAGGGAAGCCACAGATTATGCTGTAGACGACCCCTCCCGATATAGAAGGCCCCGACACTCTGTCGAATGAGGCCCTCATGTCCCCCGTTAAAGGATGAATAACTTTTTCATCCATCCCACCCCAGCCAGGTAGGGGTATCCCGTGAAGGGCGGCACTGATGTCTAAAGACTTCATGCCGTCATCCATCAGTTATGTACCCATTGGCCCATCTCAAGGCCAATGATCAGCCGAAAGGGTAGGGGAGCTGGTCTCCAAATCCTGAATGAACTGAAGATGATCGTCAAGCGTCTTTTACACATGGGAGGGGCATTCTTTTACACTGAGTCGAAAGCAAACCTGCACGATAGTACTTGTTTGTTTGATATTGACGAAATTAAATTTTCAGAATGCCACCCAAAGCTAGTGGAAAGGCTGCGAAGAAGGCCGGAAAGGCCCAAAAGAATATATCGAAGACCGATAAGAAAAAGAAGAGGAGGAGGAAGGAAAGTTACGCAATTTATATCTACAAAGTATTGAAACAAGTCCATCCCGATACCGGAATATCCAGTAAAGCGATGAGCATCATGAACAGTTTCGTAAATGATATATTTGAGCGTATCGCAGCGGAAGCCTCCCGTCTTGCTCATTATAACAAGCGATCGACTATTACGAGCAGAGAAATTCAGACTGCAGTACGTCTGTTACTTCCTGGTGAATTGGCGAAGCACGCCGTCAGCGAAGGCACCAAAGCAGTTACGAAATATACCAGTTCGAAATAATTTACTTATTCCGGTCTACGATATACATTCTTAAAAAAAAACGGTTCTTTTCAGAACCACAAAATATTTATGAAAGAATTCTTACAATATCGTTTCGACGCTGAATGATAATTTATTTTTGCTAGGGCGCTAGGTCTCACTCGGTTGGGTTGCCTTGTTATCAGTACATTGTTACCTCCTTTCGTGAAACGCGCGATGATAATAAATAATTTTGCCACCTATATTTAGATGGTGCTTACCTACCTATCAACCTAAAAAGTTAACGTTCGTTACTGTTATACTAGTCATGTACTCTATTACTTATGTTATTTTTTAACGTGTTTTTTTTTATTTACGTGCTAATATGTTGTCTAAAAACGTTTATGATTAGCATTTCTGATTTCGACTATAACATTGACGATTTATATATTTCGGGTGGGGGTGGGTGTGTATTACTCCGTTATAGATAGAGCTCACAGTATCGTCGTTCGTTCGTTCGTTCGTTCGTGTTGTAGTATCGACCTTTTTATTGAAAGTATATTACGATGATTATATCTTATCGAATATAACATTAATAACGTTCGTTATTATTCGAATGCCGTTTTCATCGAACACTTTTATAGGGATAATTTTTGAAAATGTTGATGCTATTAGAAGCGTCGGTTCTTGGTTATAGTCGTGTATGAAGGTAGACACGAGGTCTCTTCGATGCCCCTATTCACTCGTGTATTTATCGAGTATTATCGGCTAATGTATCATGTTTCTATAGACAGTCGCGCCTATGATATTTATTCGAAGGTTCCTTCCAGATCATCGATTACGAGTATTTTCGGAAAGGAATTGTCTGGAGTTACGTCAAAATCATCAATACTTCATATTTCATTGTAATTTACTGTGAGTTGTCGAGGTTTAATATTAGCTTTTTCTTATCAGAAAATATTTTCGGAATACGTAGAATCTATCCACGTTATTGTGCTAGTCGAAGTCTAAATAGGAAACCGGCATTGATTTCGTAAAGAAGTTGATGCGAACATTTCGACAGCAGAATGGAAGCCGTCAATATCGTGTCTAACGAGAATGTCGAGCGTTCAGTCTCCCGTCCGCCTGTGCTTCGACCCAGAATATTTAAACAAACGGAACACCAGAGGACTACATCATTCTCTCTAGACGCCTAACGAGTGTAGCATCTATCTTCCGAGAATATATTGTCAGTTGTTTTTTTACTATGGCAGACATAGAAAATCAGAATTCTTCGGCTTCGGCTAATTCATCTTCGTCGCCGCAGGCACAGTCTACTGCGAAGAAAGAAAAGAAAGTTAAAAATCCAAGAAGTAAACCTTCTCACCCACCTACGTCGGAAATGGTTAATAACGCTATTAAAGGATTGAAGGAACGGGGTGGTTCCTCTTTACAAGCCATAAAAAAATATATTGCGGCGAATTATAAGGCTGACGCAGAAAAAGTGGCACCTTTCATCAAGAAATATCTTAAATCTGCGGTTGCTTCCGGATCATTAGTACAAACTAAAGGAAAAGGTGCATCGGGGTCGTTCAAATTGGCATCGGCATCTTCTGGTTCGGCAAAACCGTCGGCTACCGAAAAGAAAACGTCCGGTACGGCCGGTGCGAAGGCCAAAAAAACTCCCGTTAAACGCGTAGCTGGTGAAAAAGCTAAAACCGGCAAGAAGGCTGCTGCATCACCGAAAGGTAAGAAAGCCTCTCCGGAAAAGAAAGCGGCTGCCGCAGCCAAGCCTAAAAAGGTAACTGCCGAGGATAAAAAGACCGTCGCTTCTAAGGTTTCGTCCGCGACTTCTGCTAGTAAAACCAAGTCTCCTTCGAAAGCAAAGAAAACTAACAAAGGACCAACAAAAAAGCCGAAAGCACCCAAACCGAAAACCGCGAAAGCGACCCCTGCATCGGCATCTTCTCCGAAAGCCAAAAAAGCTGCCTCTCCAAAAAAGAAGAAGTAAATTCTTCTATCAGTTGACTTCTCTCTCCGGCGACGAAGTCTAAGAAAACAAATGGCCCTTTTCAGGGCCACAATTTTTTTTACAAGAATTCGTATATAATTCAACTGTCCAACAAATATATAAATAAATAGTCAGAACTACCTACCTAGCCTATCCCTATAAACAGAAAAAAAATAGATAAATAATATTTCTTCCGCCGCCGCCGCCGACTATCGAATTGATATGAATCGAATAATTTCGTAAAAGAGTAAAAATTAAAAAATATTGCTCTGTCTTTCTATTTCATTGAAATATGTCTTGTGAACAGTTGACTTATTTTCTGATATTGGGATCGTTTCAGGAAAATGAGTCAAAATCATTTCGAGATTTCCAAACTAAGGGTGTTCCATTTGAGAAATCACTGATTTTTATATCTTCAGAATTACTCATCGACTCCAAATACCTCGTTCATCATTTTGGAAATGTTACTCCTCCTACAAGACGACGGAATGTAATATTTTGATGAATCAATAATAGCTTATGTATTCTATGAGACTTGTTTTCAATTTTATAGGGAAATGGCTCGAGAACCGAATAATACCTACTTTTTCTGTATAAACGATCGAATATCTCGAGAACGATTCATTTTTGGTATAGGGTATATTACAAAAAGTCACTCGAGATTTATGCCAGGTATTCAAAAATATGAATCAGAGGAAATTTACGAAAAGATGGTGATGTTATGAGCGATCTTTCATTCAGTGATCGCTTGTTTTTCGTTATTTATCTCAGCCGTTTCTAAAAATGATCTTTTCGAAAGATTCGTTTCGGAAAGTAAAAAATTTCAGTATTATAATCCATATTTGGATCATACTGAACATGTTCTGCAAACACCCGTGATTTAATATTTACGTGATGCGAGTTATTGAAAATATCATACATTCATTCATTCATTCATTCATATCTATCGATAAACGAATTCTTTCATCAATTGCATTTTGTGGTTCTGAAAAGAACCTTTTTTTTGTATATATTTTCAATATATATTGGGATATATATATATGAAATTAAGCTCGTTCTCCGCGTATTCTCCTTGCTAACTGAATGTCTTTGGGCATAATGGTAACGCGCTTGGCGTGAATGGCGCACAAATTCGTATCTTCGAAGAGTCCTACCAAATACGCCTCGCTAGCTTCTTGCAAAGCCATGACGGCTGAACTTTGGAATCGTAAATCGGTTTTGAAATCTTGAGCGATTTCTCGAACTAAACGTTGAAAGGGTAATTTCCTAATCAACAATTCAGTACTCTTCTGATAACGTCGAATTTCTCGGAGAGCAACAGTACCGGGTCTGTAACGATGAGGTTTTTTAACACCTCCCGTAGCCGGTGCACTTTTGCGAGCTGCTTTAGTAGCTAATTGTTTTCTCGGAGCTTTACCTCCAGTCGATTTACGAGCGGTCTGCTTGGTACGAGCCATTTTCAAAACCTATTGCGAATTGTAACGAACGAAATGTATACCGAACGATAGACGGACAACATATGAACTGAGTCGGCTTATACACGCCAACTATTATATACCATCTAGACGAGACGCCATTGGTCCGATTTCCAGTTGTGGGCGGAGTCATGAAATTTAACAAAACCCGACCGAGTTCGGTGTAGAACTTTAGTCGAAGTCTGTCGTTAGTATCACTAACAGTATTTCATTCGTATCGTGCAGTATATAATTTATTCTTAACATTCGAAATGACTGGTCGTGGCAAGGGAGGTAAAGGTTTAGGAAAAGGAGGAGCGAAACGTCATCGTAAAGTATTGCGTGATAATATCCAAGGAATAACGAAACCTGCCATTAGAAGATTAGCCCGTCGAGGTGGTGTTAAACGTATTTCGGGTTTGATATACGAAGAAACTCGTGGAGTACTCAAAGTATTTCTCGAAAATGTTATCAGAGATGCCGTAACATATACCGAACATGCGAAACGCAAAACCGTCACAGCCATGGATGTTGTATACGCCCTGAAAAGGCAAGGTCGAACCTTGTACGGATTTGGCGGTTGAATTTAATGCCTCCCCCTGTATTGTCCTTACCGTTTCCATAAAAAAAAGGTTCTTTTCAGAACCACAAAAGCTTATGAAATGAATTCGTGTGTATTTTTTATATTTTTGAAGTAAGTCTCAGGTCAAGAAAGTAATACAAATCATGAAATTATGAAACAACAAAATTTAATTGACGCTCCGGAGGGGCGACTTCATTGATGATTCCAGTGGCGCATTTGCTTTTTCAGCTGCAGGAAAACCCGGAAAAACCTGCAGCAGCAGCAAGCACCACATCATGTGAACATCTTGATCTACTAATGTCTTCTCTTTTATAAAACAAAATGTAGGGTATCTCCAGAGACTACAGTAAATTTAGAACATCGCCAGAACACTTAGTGACACGACTATCGTCAAACTTAATCGACCTCTGCCCTCCGGTAGCAAGCAGAATATCGGAAGCGTGAAATAAAAATTTGAATTGGAAATTTTGGCGAAATAACCCGAACGGAAAGTGTAGTGAAAATATAAAAGATAACGGAAAGTGTAGTGAAAATATAAAAGATAACGGAAAGTGTAGTGAACGTTTACCTCTGCCTTCCGCGAACAAGCAGAATATCGGAAGCGTGAAATAAAAATTTGAAATGGAAATTTTGGCGAAATAACCCGAACGGAAAGTGTAGTGAAAATATAAAAGAAAACGGAAAGTGTAGTGAAAATTTAAAAGTAGCGGAAAGTGTAGTGAAAACATAAATATAACGGAAAGTGTAATGAAAGTTTACCTCTGCCTTCTGGGAGCGAGCAGAATTTCGGAAGCGTGAAGAAAATATTGCAGATGGAAACTTTGGCGAAAATAATCGTGAACGGAAAGTGTGGTGAAAATATAAAAGATAACGGAAAGTGTAGTGAAAATATAAAAGATAACGGAAAGTGTAGTGAAAACATAAATATAA
>NW_027412627.1:62500-82500 GCF_025532065.1 Leptinotarsa decemlineata
TTACATACTAATATACACACATCTTCCCCTCTTAACTAAACTTAACTATTTACATTGAGTGCTCGCACACTTCCTCGCCTGTCCCCTTGCAGGCTCCGTTGTGCGGCTCGAGTCTACATAGGAGATCTTAACTACCTTATTTCTAATTCCTATCTATAAGTCCGCATGGCGTGGGTCTAGATGATCTTGCCCTTCACGCGGAGGAGGTGCGGGTCGCAGATCATCCACGTGGATGACCCGATCTACACCCCCTTTATTTACCACGTACGTACTTGGACCGAGTTGTCTCACTACGCGGCAAGGCGTCGTCCAGGTTGGGCCAAAATTCTTTTTAGTGTTCTTATCCTGGTTTCGGCATAGCACCCACTGGCCTGGGGTAAGTGTCAAGGCCGGCACTTTGTCTCGATCCGGATAACGTTTCGCCCGATATGCTCTAGATTTTTCCTGGGCTGCCTCTACGCGCTGGGCACGATCCTCATTTCGAGGTTTTCGCCTCTTTTGCAAAGGAGTGTCCCAGTCGCCTGGCCGAGGCAATTCATAGCCCAGTAAAAGCTGACACGGTGTCATACCAGTCGCGGCGTTTACTCTCGTTCTCAAGTTAAAAATCGCCTCTGGCAAGAGACGTTCCCACTGTGACTCTGGCTTCCCGATTAGGGCAGCCCGCAGCATTTTTTTCAGCTCTTGAACTCGCCGCTCGACTGGATTGGCCTGTTGATGATAGCCCGGACTATTCCTGATCTGAATCTCATTTCTTTCGCAGAACGTTTCCCAGTTCCGTCCGAGGAACATAGCAGCACTATCGCTAATGATTATTTCTGGGAATCCCCACCGATAACCAACTTCCTGTGCCACAAACTCGATTGCTGTATTTGCTTGAGCAGATTCTACTGTGCGGCACTCCACCCACTTACTAAAGCAATCGGTGGCTAGTAAAATGTATCGGTTTCCCTTTTCACTAGGGCTGTAGGGTCCCAGAACATCGATAGATACCATCTGCCACGGTCGTTCCGGTTCGTTGGGACGCAAAGGGGCAGCCTCCTGCGGGGGACTTCTCTTAGTGGTCGCGCAAGTCAAGCAAGTGTTTACGTACGCTGCGATTTGTTTACGCATATTGGACCAATAAAAATGCCTGCTGACTTGATTCTGAGTCTCATCGATTCCCGGATGTCCGGCGCCATCATGGTATCGTTTGATCAACGTGTCCCAACAGCGCCTCGGGACTAGCAACCTTTTCACGTCTTGGTTTGGTCCGATGTAATAAAGTAGATTATCCTCCATAACAAAATCATGCAAAATACGTTGTTCGTATTCAGACGGTTCCGGGTTAGTCCGGGCCCTCTCGATCCGGATCCGGAACCGCCTAACGCTGTCACTGGCTTTTTGCAACTCAGCGATCTCTTCAAACCAGGTTCGCAACTGGTTCAATGTCTCGAAATCGCCGGTTGTCACACAGACCATGTCGCAGACGTTGAGCATTTCGCTCAATTCATCCATCAACTGGCACAGCATCTCGTCTTCATTTTCCTCATCGCCGTCGGCCTTTTTATGAGGGAAAAACATCCTCTCTACGTCATTGTCTATATCGACATTAGTTTCATTTTCCGTGGGGTTTCGTGAAAGAAAATCCGGGAGTTGGTTTCTCTTCCCCGGAATATGTTCTATCGTGAAGTCGTACTCCTGGAGGAGTAGAGACCAACGGGTTAATTTGGCTTTCTCATCCTTCATACGATCCAGCCACGTTAGGGCCGAGTTGTCCGTAAACAGCGTGAAGTGACCGTCTTGAAGGTAGTGTCTATATTTTTTAATCCCCCATACCACGGCAAGGCATTCAATCTCATTTATATGATATTTGCGCTCAGTCGCGTTTAATTTTGCGCTGCCGTATGCAATTATCTTTCGTTCCTTGGTCTGCGGTTCCAGTTGAAATAACACCGCACCAATGCCGATGTGGCTGGCGTCTGTTTGCAAGCCGTAAGGGAGATCAGGGTCAGGTCGTGCCAGTTCCAGGGGTTGTGACACTGCATCTTTAATAGCCTGGAAGCTCCTTTGAGCTTCCTGACTCCATTGGAACTTTTTCTTTTTGTCTATGAGGTCTGTGAGGGGTGCGGCCACTTCGGCAAACTTCGGGATATATTCCCGAAGCCATCCGGCAGTGCCTAGGAAAGCTCGCACTTGTTTGATATTCGATGGGGGAGGAAATTCTTGGACGTGCAAAATATGTTGTTCCTGGGGCTTGTTACCGTCTTTGGAGACGACTCTACCTAAATAGTTTAGGGTGGTAGATCCGAATTTGCATTTTGATGGCGAAAGCCACAGCCCATGTAGTCGAAGCCGCTCCAGGATTAACTGTAAATGGTTGCAGTGTTCCTCTAGGCTGTGCGAGTAAACGATTATATCGTCGAGGTAGACTTTGCAGAATTTATCTACAAAGCCTACCAGAACCTCTGACATTAGCTTTTGGAACACTGCAGGTCCATTTTTTAATCCAAAACTCAGGACTTTAAATTCGTATACTGCTCCGTCTGGACCTCCAAAAGCCGTATACTTTCGGGACTCTCGGTCCAGGGGAGCTTGCCAAAATCCATTTCGGAGATCTAACGTGGTGAATAGGGATGCTTTGCCCATTTCACGAACAGTCTCCTGTATTGGTGGTAAGTATGGGGCCTCGGTAATAATCAATTTATTGATTTGCCGGTAGTCCACACAAAACCGCAACTTTCCCTCCTTCTTGGGAACAAGAACCACCGGGGAACAGTACGGCGAGGTACTTCTGGCAATTACCCCTGCTTCTAGTAACTTAGAAATTTCTTCGTGGACAATTGCCTTCCGTGCCTCTGACATTTTGCCGTATCTGGACTGCCTAAATGGTCGTTCTTCGCGAACGCGGATTTTGTGGACTACCGCCTTAGTTTGAGGTTGGCGGATCGTTTCCTCGAACACATCGGGAAACTGATTTATTACTGCCAATATCTTGTCCTTTGTTTCTCCGGAAAATTGGGAATCCTCCAGTTGTACAGGACTAATAGTTCTCAGGGATCTCTGTTTTGCATTATCAGCCTCAAAGTATATACATAAGCGCGGAGCTTGGCCAAAATAAATTGACCCTCGGCCAACATCAATCGTGGCCTGGGTTTTTCGGAGGAAAGGAAGGCCAAAGATGACCTTCTCCTGTAGTTTGGACAATACGGTGAATTTAATTTCAAACCTCCTTTCTTCAATCTCCACTGGTAGCGTAATCTGGCCCAAACTCTGACTTACATTGCTCTCGCATCCCATAAATACCGTGGCCGGGTTCGGGAGCCTGGTCAGGTCCATATTGGCTAGAACGCCGGATTGAATGAAGTTACTAGAGGCTCCGGTGTCTACTAAGGCTGAGAGATTCAAGGAATTTATTACACAGGGGATTCTCGGAAGGCTTCTTCCGAGAAGGGGGCGTTCTTCAGCGAGTGACATGTAGCACTCGAGATCTGAAGGAATTACTTTCGCGCAGGGGCTTATATTATTGCAGTGGTTGAAATTCATTGGGGCCTTTAGCTCTCCACTGCTGTCCACTCCGGCCCCATCTAGTTTTCCGCCTCTCCGTTTTGGAGAGTGGGAGCTGTCTCTACTACATTATTGTGGCTCCCACGAGAAGCGTTGGGGCTCGGCCTAGACGAAGGTGGTCCCTGTTGCTGGGTTGCTCGATGTGGTGGTCGATACACTTCTGTTGAATTGCTTGCCCTATTGTTACTCCAATTTCCTTGGCTACGCGGAGCATTGTTAGCCTGGGAATTGGTTGAGTTTGGGCTGGTTTGAGTATTGAAGCTTCTAGGGACTGATTTAGACAGCCGTACGTCTTCTTCGATACCAGCCGCGTCCTGTATAAATGTTTCTATATCTGAGTAACTTTTCCCCCTAAAGAAACATCTCAGTTCAGGCAACAGCAGCTGGGTTATAATGGGCAGAACTTCTCGTTCTCGCATATACGGAAACAACCTCTTTGCGAGTCCAAGCTTCCTTATGATGAATACGTCGACCTTCGTATTGCGATCCTGGTTCTCACCATAAAACTTGGAAGTGAGCTTTGCCAGCATTTCTGGGCTGGCATACTTTTGAGTTAGGCGTGACACCATCATTTGCCACGATATCTGAGTTTGTGCGTAGATCGAGGCCCATTTCGTGGCCTCCCCTGTTAACTGGGCGAACAGGATATGGACCCAATCTTCTTCTGGTACTCCACTCCTTTCTAGTTCTACAGTTAACTTTGATATGAAGACCTTAGGGTCCTCATTTTCACTTCCTGAAAAAGTGGGTAGCCGAAATCGTTCAAACCGGCTATTGTTTGACCTCTGAGCCTGGCCTATTGCATTACACAGTGCTACTGCCAAACGATTTATTGGGTCGTCCTGTGATACAGGATTCTCCCTTTTTACTGGTTCTTTCGTGGTCTCCACTTGGGGCTGGAAAGAAACCTGTTTCTGTGGGCGCCACTGGCTTGTTTTTATTTGGCCCGAAGCCAGAGAGGGCCATTCTTGAGAAGGACTAACGTGTCCTGTAGTTATCCTTGGGAGAGTCAAGGTGGTTGGAAGGGATGAAGGAGATTCTCCTTCACTTATCACATGGAAGGACCCCCCTTCTGCATCCCTGAAGGTGCTGCTAGGGCTTTCGAAACCCGGTGCATCAGCTCCTTCATCAAAGCTTGACGTAAGCCTACTGAAAGGGTTAGTTTGCCTTTCCTCTATCCCAAATCTCGCTTCTTCGTCAAAAGAAGTAGCTTCTAGTGTTGATGCCTCCTTCGGGAGACTCATTTGTGCCCCACGTTGGGCGCCATGACGCCGAGACGGTTCCCGGAGCGGTCCCAAAAAGGTACCCGGCTGGGCGTGAGTTTGCAAGAGACCTCTTGCTCCTAGGTCGCTCGTCGCAGGCAGACCAGAGCCGGCGGGTGCTAGGCCACCGGAGGATCTATTTCCGTATGTATCGTCGTCCTCGAAGATTAACTCCCAGTCCTGAACGCCTCGCGTCCCCTGCATCGTCGCAGATTTCCGGGGCAAGACCTTCTTTTGTTTACACCACAAAGTCTCGAATTTATTATTAGTATACCCTAAACTTTCTAGCTGTCTAACAGGCGCCGCGGGGGTACAGCTGGCCACCACGATGGCACTAGGCCGGACCAGAGGGTTCCCTACGATCCCTAACCACCTAGCCGACACACTATCGCGATTTGACCTACCTAACTCCCTAGGCCCGAAGGAAAGAGACCGCCTCCGGAGGCGCAGGGTCGCTTTAAAGCCCCCAGATATCAGTGCAATGGGACAGCCCACGTAGACTGTCCCTTAGATATACTGGGTAGGCGTACCTCCCGATGTATTCAAGCCTGGGTAGGCCAAATACGTCCAAGGAGGCCGGCTAGTGGGTCCCTCGGTGCGGCGTAGTGCCGAAGACGAAGAAATGCGAATTCTTTGTGTAAGCCCTGAGAAGGGCAGGATTAGAACTGAAAAGTTCCGTTTGCAGTAGTCTGGCCTTGAGAAAGACCTGTTTTATAATATATCCTGGATTCCTGATTTCTGGGTCGTCGCTGGAGCTCGGCCTTGATAAAGGCCAGAAAATCTGTTCCACAGTGTGGTCGTATACGAATTCAGATTGGGAAGTAAATTTGGTTTTTTTACTTCCCAAATCTCTGCCAGTAGAAACTGTAGCCGAAGACTCCTTGTACAATCTTTCTAATTCGAAGTTAGACAAAACCAATGTCCAGTCTTTTAGGTTTCCATTTACAATTATATTGTCAATTTATTATTCAGCAAAATCTCCTCTAAGATTTTTGTAATTCTTAGTAACTCGAGCGCAAACTGCGAAGCGGACTTGACTAGCAGAAGTCGAGCTCTGCCCGTTCCGACCGCGGCGCGCGGTATTTATTCGTTCGCGGCGAGCGCGCGCAGGCTCCGCCTACCTTGCTCGCTGCCGTCTCTCGATGATCATTCGTTCTCGCGGTTAATATACTCTAATCGCTTTTGTTAAAGATCTGGACATTGGTAACATTTCCAGCGCCGACGGCCTTCAGTTGTTCTCGAGCATTCGAAGTAGTAATAACGTATTTCGCTCGTACTTTTTTTCTCTATAATCTTCCGTTTGTATTACACAAAATGACTGGTAGAGGAAAAGGAGGAAAGGGATTAGGAAAAGGCGGAGCAAAAAGACATCGCAAAGTGTTGCGAGATAATATTCAAGGAATTACGAAGCCTGCCATCAGAAGATTAGCTCGTCGTGGAGGTGTAAAACGTATATCCGGATTGATATACGAAGAAACTCGTGGAGTACTCAAAGTATTTCTCGAAAATGTTATCAGAGATGCGGTAACATATACAGAACACGCCAAAAGAAAAACCGTCACGGCCATGGACGTAGTATACGCTCTCAAACGTCAAGGGCGTACATTATATGGTTTCGGCGGTTAGATTCATATTCCGACGAGAAATTTAAAAAAAAAAAAACGGTTCTTTTCAGAACCACAATTTGTTTTCAAAACGAATTCGATTTATATACTTTACTTTGGTGTGAGTAATAATTAACGAATTACCAAATTAAATTCGAACGATATACCCATCTAATTTTAAGCATTATCTGTCATTCTTTTGATTACCTGAATAATTGCTTCATTTTATCCTGTATACTTAACGAAATTATTAATTTCAACCTTACTACATCTGTATACGAAGAAGAAAAGAGAAGAACGATCTGTACAATTAGATTATATACCACTCGGTTTCTAAATCTATAGGACAGGGAAGCTACTGGTATCTAGCTAGCTAGCTAGCTAGGTAGCTCCCAAACTATTCAATTATTCACCAATAGAAATTACATATGAAACTTTTCTGAAACGCCGCTTTAAAACGCGATACCATTTGTACGTAAAGAAAAAATTGAAAAAATGAATATTCATAAACTGATCGAAGGTTAATGAACCACTGTCCAAATATTATTGTTTTATGCTTATAATATTCATCTATCCCATTTCACAAATTACTATGAATAATAATAACAACCTATTTTTATATACTCGTCATTCATTTCTGCAGATATTGAAATGTATGTATGCATTCATCTATGCTATATAATTTAATTAGGTATAATTTTTTTCATTTATTCATTCCAATTTACTCATGATTGTCTATATTGTAATTCCACGAACAAGAATGTATAATATTTCTATGGATATTGTTATGTTTATTCATTTGTATACCTAAATCTGATATTACTGCATACATTTTATTTTCATCACGAATAAACGTACAGACATTCTGATATTTGATTTCAGCAAATAGAAATCACTTGTTTCGGCACGAAAATAAGAAGTTGAACAATAATAATATTATTAATCATGTATACATGTATACGTAAATATGCGCAAGCAAGAAAGAAACAATCGCATATCGTGCTGCGTCAACAATTGTATCGAAAAGCGATGACAAGAAAATAAAAAAAAAATATATGCAATTGTCGAATTCATTAGAGAAAATCGTTGTGGCCCTGATAAGGGCCGATATTTTATTTGTCGCTTTCCTCTCTCAGGAAATGTGTACTTATGCCTTCTTTTCGGTTTTTTTCGGTAACAAAACCGCCTGAATATTGGGCAAAACACCACCTTGAGCAATGGTTACTCCTGATAACAATTTATTGAGTTCTTCGTCGTTTCGAATGGCCAGCTGTAAATGTCTAGGAA
The DNA here is from genome assembly GCF_025532065.1 of Leptinotarsa decemlineata. Classification (NCBI taxonomy): domain Eukaryota; kingdom Metazoa; phylum Arthropoda; class Insecta; order Coleoptera; family Chrysomelidae; genus Leptinotarsa; species Leptinotarsa decemlineata. The sequence goes on from NW_027412627.1 coordinate 70,197, forward strand.
TGATACGGGTTTTTTTGTTATCGCGAGCCGCATTACCGGCCAATTCCAAGACTTCAGCTGCCAAATATTCCATTACTGCGGCTAAGTAAACCGGGGCGCCGGCACCAACTCGTTCGGCATAATTTCCCTTACGAAGGAGTCGATGAATACGTCCTACTGGGAATTGGAGTCCAGCCCGACTGGAACGGGACTTTGCCTTTCCCTTAACTTTACCTCCTTTTCCACGTCCAGACATGTCGAATCGTAGATTAGTATTATATATCGGATAAATTTAAAGAATTCACTGAGAATTATTCGATGTTGCTCTAACAGTAGCTTTCTATACAATGATTTCTATATAGAATCGACCTGTATTAATACCGTCCTACCGACCAATGGGCGTTCTCGAACGCTCAACTTTCCGGTGGGCGGAGCCTACTAGAGTTCCAGTTACTATCTGAAATAGTGACGACAGAGTGGCGTCTTTTACACAACAAAAACAACAGATTGCTGAACTTTGTGAAGAGCAGACGTGTCATAGCGACCTAGTGTGTTTTACGCAAATTTCATAGTGAATGTTACGGCCGTATAGCGGTGTGTTTTTCCTGCTTCCGATAGCGCGTTCGTTGTGTTTTGTGTGCAGACGACTACACTTCTGGTGAGTACGTTTGAATATATTATTTTCGTTGCGTTCGTGGTGCTCATACTTGTTTCTGGGCTCCAAAACAAATTGTTTCACGGCAGTATGGAGGAACTGCTTTGCAGCCTGGCTGGGAAGGAGAAGGGCGAGATCATTGGCTTTATAAGTCAACTGATCTCAGCTCTCGGTCTGACCCAGTCAGACTTGCTTGGCAAAGCATTGCCAAGCCCTGAGACGGCCGCCACGTCGGACGCGAACAGGGAGTGGCTAATGCTCCGCCTGACCGTGAATATCACTCCGAACGAGAATTCAGCGATGCCGAAATGGATAACGTTAGCGTACTTTCCTTCGCTTCCTCCTCCAAGAAAAGAAGACTCAATGACGGATTCCCACCACTGCCTGATGTCTCGAGACGTCGTATTGACGAGTGGACAAAGACAGTGGTAAAAGAACAACAACCAAAGCCAGCTAAAAAGATGCTGAAGAAGCTTAAAAAGAAAGCGGCTTTGGACAACGTCAGAGAAGAGGCTCGGAAATATTACTCAGAATCCGAGACCTCTTCTCATCAAATAGCCGAAAATCAGGCTAGTGAGGTGGCCACTTCTAGTAAGCCAAATACTGACGTGGAAATGGACACAAATGCTAAAACCCCAACTGACAGTGCATCTGAAAAGTCAGAGAACACTGTCAAATCACTTCATGACGAGGAGACCACCCCCCCTACCCCTCTGAAGCAAGACATCCCGTCTTCGGCTTCAAAGGCTAAAATTCCACCTATTGTTGTCCGACAGAAGGACAAATGGGTACCACTGTTGAAACTGACGACTAGAGAGAACATCAAGTTCTCGAAAGCCGTCAATTTACATGACGGGATAAAAGTTCAGCCGGAGTCTCCTGACGACTATCGGCGGCTGGCAAGGCTTTTGGTGAGGGAAAAAATCCCTCACCATACTTACTCGCTCCCCGAAGAGCGGCAACTACGTGCCGTCATCAGGGGAGTGCCAGAGCACCTGGCAACTTCCGATGTGCGTGAGGAGCTTGAATCAAAAGGCTTTGACCTCACCAGCGTCACGCGCATGAAGCGCGCTGGCAAACCTATGCCTCTGGTCCTCGTCTTGCTAGACAGGGATCAGAAGCATATTTTTGAGGTCAAAGACCTCTTGTGCGTGAAGGTTCAGGTCGAACCCCAACACGCGAAAACTTCGGTGGGTCAATGCCACCGTTGTCAACGCTTTGGACACTGCCAACGCAACTGCTTGGCAGTGCCCATCTGCGTTAAATGCGCTGGCAGGCACTTAACCAGTGCCTGCAAAAAGACCAAGGCTGACCCCCCGAAGTGCAATAATTGCAAGGGGGCTCACACAGCCAATTACCGTGGCTGCCCCGCGTACCCAAAGGTACAAAAGAAGGGGCAGACCACAACAAGGAAACCAGCCTCCTCAGGGAGACCTGCGGGGTCTGGACGCGTCCAGGAGGGGGTCAGCTTTGCAAAAGCTGCATCTAAGGGCGCAAGTACTGCAAGTACTTCTGCAAAGCCCACCTCCCCTCGACCTGAACCCTCACCTCAGACTCAGGGGGTTTCAGACATCTGTGCCGCACTGGACCAGATGAAAAAGTTATTCGTCAAATTCCCCGTGTTACAGACAATGTTCACGGTGAATACAAGCGTGATGACCGGAACTGCCAATGTCTAGACAACCAACGTTGCCTAGATCTCTGAAGATAGTTTTTTGGAATGCCAATGGCATTCGAACAAAGAAGCTGGACTTCGAAAACTTCCTCATTGAAAACAACATAGATGTGGCTCTAGTCCAAGAGACACATCTAAGGAACGAATCCATTGTCATTCCAAATTACAGATTCTTTCACAGAGAACGTGTTGGACGTGCTGGAGGGGGAGTCGGCATTTTTGCCAAGCGATCCCTGCAGTGTGTCCAATACGGCATTGACAGTGCTCGGTTGCACGGTACTGAGGCCGTGGGGGTCGAAATTCAACTGAGAAGGGGTTGTCACAGAATAATCTCGGTTTACAACCCTCCGAACATTCGTCTACTCCCAGAATCTCTGGATGAACTGCTGATGGGAAGCAACATTCCGACAATTGCTGCTGGCGACTTCAATGCCAAGCACAGACCTTGGAGCAGAGCCACAAATCGAAACGGCCAAGCGCTCCATGCGCATGTTGACAGACATGAATATCTCGTGCTGGGACCAGATGAGCCTACGTACTATCGCGGGCAGACTAGGCCTGACGTACTAGACATCGCGCTTCTCAGAAACGTCACTCTGACCAGTGAAATTTACGTTCTGTCGGAACTGGATTCTGATCATAATCCAGTAATCCTGGTACTGGGCGATGATCTTCCTCCCCCTGAATATCGCGTGAGATCTAAGACGGACTGGGATGTCTTCACAGCCCAGCTCGAAGAGATGCGCGCCCCTCCTGAGGTACTCGACTCTCCCGACGAACTCGACGCGGCAGTTGAGCGTTTCGAGCTTTCCGTGAATGATGCGTTTCGAGCGGCCACCTCCAGGGAGGAGTGTCCGCTGAAGAGCTACAACGAGTTTCCCCCTCGTATCAAAGCCTTGATACGAGAGAGAAACCGCCTGAGAAGGCTCTACCAGCGAACCCTTTTCCCAGGGGACAAAACAGCGGCGAACAGGATGGCCAATCGTGTCAAACAGGCCATCAATGAACACCGAAACGAAAGGTGGGAAGAGCTCTTGGAATCCTTCGAACCTGGGAGTGACGAGCTTTGGCGAGTCACTCGTAGGCTCAGGGGGAAGAAGACTGCTCTCTCACCCATTCACGGAGAGCGCGGAGTGTGCTACTCCCCCGCCGACAAGGCGTTAGCCTTTGCAGACACGATGGAACGTCAGTTTCAACTTAACGTTGACGACGACGACGACATCGACCGCGATATGCTGCTGGAAGACCGGGTTCACCGACTTCTCAGGGAGGATGACGACGACGACATCCGTCCAGCTTCTATGGAGGAGCTGAAGGGTCTCATCAAGGCTGCGAAAGCAAAGAAGGCTCCGGGAGCCGATTCAATAACTAACAAGTTGTTGAAGAGACTCCCGGAAAACAGCGTTGAATTCTTGCTGAGTCTCATCAACAGTTCGTTGGCCCTCAGACACTTCCCTAGAAGGTGGAAGCATGCGATCGTCGTCATGCTCCCGAAACAGGGTCAGAACCAGCTGTTCCCGCAGAACTATCGCCCGATCAGTCTACTCTCGTCGGCGGCTAAGCTGGCTGAAAGAGTCGTTCTGCAAAGACTCAACGAAGAAGTTGAGGACCGAAATGTTCTGCCTAATGAACAATTCGGCTTCAGGAGAGATCACTCCACTGAACTACAGGCTCTAAGGTTGGTCGAGAACACCATCAGCGAGCTGAATAACAACAAAAAAGTACATATAGTACTTTTAGATATTTCAAAGGCCTTCGACCGAGTATGGCACGAAGGCCTTATACATAAGCTAAACGCGCTCGACCTACCTCGGGGCCTGGTCCGGTGGATCGGATCTTTCCTGAGAGGCAGAACCTTTCAGGTTAGAGTAGAGGGCTCTCTGTCTGACAACAGAGAGATCCTCGCTGGAGTGCCACAGGGGGCCGTGCTCTCTCCGACGTTGTACTCACTCTATACAAGCGACCTGCCCAGGTCCGATAGAGTGAAGATATCCCTGTACGCCGATGACACGGCTCTACTCTCGTCTTCCATGGGGCGTGAGCTCGGCGTCGTCTACATGCAACGTGCATTGGACGACCTCGAGCGCTGGTACCTCGAATGGAAGATCCGAGTAAACCCGGAAAAGACTCAGGCGATAACCATGGGGAGATTACTATCTTCTCCGGCCAGAAAAGTGAGAGTCTCTGGAAGGGAGATTGACTGGCAAGCGCGGGTAAAGTACCTCGGCCTTTTAATAGACCGTAGGCTCACTTGGAACCCGCACATCATGTACGTTAAGTCCAAGATCGAGGGTCGGATCGCCGGTCTGTACCCTCTGATCAACAGAAAATCCAAGATGAGTCTTAAAAACAAAATTATGATCTACAACTCGATGTTCAAGCCTGTCATCATGTACGCTTCAGGCGTCTGGGGACAAGCGGCTCCGTCCAACATTTCCATTTTGGAAAGGTTACAAAATAAGCTAATTAGGATGATTGTGAATGCTCCTTGGTTCGTGCGGAATGAAGCCATCCGCAGAGATTTGCAGCTGCCTTCCATTCGGCAGTCCATTCAGTCGAGGAATGAGAGAGTTTTCGAAAAAACGGAAACTCACGAAAACCCGTTAGTTAGGGAAGCCACAGATTATGCTGTAGACGACCCCTCCCGATATAGAAGGCCCCGACACTCTGTCGAATGAGGCCCTCATGTCCCCCGTTAAAGGATGAATAACTTTTTCATCCATCCCACCCCAGCCAGGTAGGGGTATCCCGTGAAGGGCGGCACTGATGTCTAAGGACTTCATGCCGTCATCCATCAGTCATGTACCCATTGGCCCATCTCAAGGCCAATGATCAGCCGAAAGGGTAGGGGAGCTGGTCTCCAAATCCTGAATGAACTGAAGATGATCGTCAAGCGTCTTTTACACTGAGTCGAAAGCAAACCTGCACGATAGTACTTGTTTGTTTGATATTGACGAAATTAAATTTTCAGAATGCCACCCAAAGCTAGTGGAAAGGCTGCGAAGAAGGCCGGAAAGGCCCAAAAGAATATATCGAAGACCGATAAGAAAAAGAAGAGGAGGAGGAAGGAAAGTTACGCAATTTATATCTACAAAGTATTGAAACAAGTCCATCCCGATACCGGAATATCCAGTAAAGCGATGAGCATCATGAACAGTTTCGTAAATGATATATTTGAGCGTATCGCAGCGGAAGCCTCCCGTCTTGCTCATTATAACAAGCGATCGACTATTACGAGCAGAGAAATTCAGACTGCAGTACGTCTGTTACTTCCTGGTGAATTGGCGAAGCACGCCGTCAGCGAAGGCACCAAAGCAGTTACGAAATATACCAGTTCGAAATAATTTACTTATTCCGGTCTACGATATACATTCTTAAAAAAAAACGGTTCTTTTCAGAACCACAAAATATTTATGAAAGAATTCTTACAATATCGTTTCGACGCTGAATGATAATTTATTTTTGCTAGGGCGCTAGGTCTCACTCGGTTGGGTTGCCTTGTTATCAGTACATTGTTACCTCCTTTCGTGAAACGCGCGATGATAATAAATAATTTTGCCACCTATATTTAGATGGTGCTTACCTACCTATCAACCTAAAAAGTTAACGTTCGTTACTGTTATACTAGTCATGTACTCTATTACTTATGTTATTTTTTAACGTGTTTTTTTTTATTTACGTGCTAATATGTTGTCTAAAAACGTTTATGATTAGCATTTCTGATTTCGACTATAACATTGACGATTTATATATTTCGGGTGGGGGTGGGTGTGTATTACTCCGTTATAGATAGAGCTCACAGTATCGTCGTTCGTTCGTTCGTTCGTTCGTGTTGTAGTATCGACCTTTTTATTGAAAGTATATTACGATGATTATATCTTATCGAATATAACATTAATAACGTTCGTTATTATTCGAATGCCGTTTTCATCGAACACTTTTATAGGGATAATTTTTGAAAATGTTGATGCTATTAGAAGCGTCGGTTCTTGGTTATAGTCGTGTATGAAGGTAGACACGAGGTCTCTTCGATGCCCCTATTCACTCGTGTATTTATCGAGTATTATCGGCTAATGTATCATGTTTCTATAGACAGTCGCGCCTATGATATTTATTCGAAGGTTCCTTCCAGATCATCGATTACGAGTATTTTCGGAAAGGAATTGTCTGGAGTTACGTCAAAATCATCAATACTTCATATTTCATTGTAATTTACTGTGAGTTGTCGAGGTTTAATATTAGCTTTTTCTTATCAGAAAATATTTTCGGAATACGTAGAATCTATCCACGTTATTGTGCTAGTCGAAGTCTAAATAGGAAACCGGCATTGATTTCGTAAAGAAGTTGATGCGAACATTTCGACAGCAGAATGGAAGCCGTCAATATCGTGTCTAACGAGAATGTCGAGCGTTCAGTCTCCCGTCCGCCTGTGCTTCGACCCAGAATATTTAAACAAACGGAACACCAGAGGACTACATCATTCTCTCTAGACGCCTAACGAGTGTAGCATCTATCTTCCGAGAATATATTGTCAGTTGTTTTTTTACTATGGCAGACATAGAAAATCAGAATTCTTCGGCTTCGGCTAATTCATCTTCGTCGCCGCAGGCACAGTCTACTGCGAAGAAAGAAAAGAAAGTTAAAAATCCAAGAAGTAAACCTTCTCACCCACCTACGTCGGAAATGGTTAATAACGCTATTAAAGGATTGAAGGAACGGGGTGGTTCCTCTTTACAAGCCATAAAAAAATATATTGCGGCGAATTATAAGGCTGACGCAGAAAAAGTGGCACCTTTCATCAAGAAATATCTTAAATCTGCGGTTGCTTCCGGATCATTAGTACAAACTAAAGGAAAAGGTGCATCGGGGTCGTTCAAATTGGCATCGGCATCTTCTGGTTCGGCAAAACCGTCGGCTACCGAAAAGAAAACGTCCGGTACGGCCGGTGCGAAGGCCAAAAAAACTCCCGTTAAACGCGTAGCTGGTGAAAAAGCTAAAACCGGCAAGAAGGCTGCTGCATCACCGAAAGGTAAGAAAGCCTCTCCGGAAAAGAAAGCGGCTGCCGCAGCCAAGCCTAAAAAGGTAACTGCCGAGGATAAAAAGACCGTCGCTTCTAAGGTTTCGTCCGCGACTTCTGCTAGTAAAACCAAGTCTCCTTCGAAAGCAAAGAAAACTAACAAAGGACCAACAAAAAAGCCGAAAGCACCCAAACCGAAAACCGCGAAAGCGACCCCTGCATCGGCATCTTCTCCGAAAGCCAAAAAAGCTGCCTCTCCAAAAAAGAAGAAGTAAATTCTTCTATCAGTTGACTTCTCTCTCCGGCGACGAAGTCTAAGAAAACAAATGGCCCTTTTCAGGGCCACAATTTTTTTTACAAGAATTCGTATATAATTCAACTGTCCAACAAATATATAAATAAATAGTCAGAACTACCTACCTAGCCTATCCCTATAAACAGAAAAAAAATAGATAAATAATATTTCTTCCGCCGCCGCCGCCGACTATCGAATTGATATGAATCGAATAATTTCGTAAAAGAGTAAAAATTAAAAAATATTGCTCTGTCTTTCTATTTCATTGAAATATGTCTTGTGAACAGTTGACTTATTTTCTGATATTGGGATCGTTTCAGGAAAATGAGTCAAAATCATTTCGAGATTTCCAAACTAAGGGTGTTCCATTTGAGAAATCACTGATTTTTATATCTTCAGAATTACTCATCGACTCCAAATACCTCGTTCATCATTTTGGAAATGTTACTCCTCCTACAAGACGACGGAATGTAATATTTTGATGAATCAATAATAGCTTATGTATTCTATGAGACTTGTTTTCAATTTTATAGGGAAATGGCTCGAGAACCGAATAATACCTACTTTTTCTGTATAAACGATCGAATATCTCGAGAACGATTCATTTTTGGTATAGGGTATATTACAAAAAGTCACTCGAGATTTATGCCAGGTATTCAAAAATATGAATCAGAGGAAATTTACGAAAAGATGGTGATGTTATGAGCGATCTTTCATTCAGTGATCGCTTGTTTTTCGTTATTTATCTCAGCCGTTTCTAAAAATGATCTTTTCGAAAGATTCGTTTCGGAAAGTAAAAAATTTCAGTATTATAATCCATATTTGGATCATACTGAACATGTTCTGCAAACACCCGTGATTTAATATTTACGTGATGCGAGTTATTGAAAATATCATACATTCATTCATTCATTCATTCATATCTATCGATAAACGAATTCTTTCATCAATTGCATTTTGTGGTTCTGAAAAGAACCTTTTTTTTGTATATATTTTCAATATATATTGGGATATATATATATGAAATTAAGCTCGTTCTCCGCGTATTCTCCTTGCTAACTGAATGTCTTTGGGCATAATGGTAACGCGCTTGGCGTGAATGGCGCACAAATTCGTATCTTCGAAGAGTCCTACCAAATACGCCTCGCTAGCTTCTTGCAAAGCCATGACGGCTGAACTTTGGAATCGTAAATCGGTTTTGAAATCTTGAGCGATTTCTCGAACTAAACGTTGAAAGGGTAATTTCCTAATCAACAATTCAGTACTCTTCTGATAACGTCGAATTTCTCGGAGAGCAACAGTACCGGGTCTGTAACGATGAGGTTTTTTAACACCTCCCGTAGCCGGTGCACTTTTGCGAGCTGCTTTAGTAGCTAATTGTTTTCTCGGAGCTTTACCTCCAGTCGATTTACGAGCGGTCTGCTTGGTACGAGCCATTTTCAAAACCTATTGCGAATTGTAACGAACGAAATGTATACCGAACGATAGACGGACAACATATGAACTGAGTCGGCTTATACACGCCAACTATTATATACCATCTAGACGAGACGCCATTGGTCCGATTTCCAGTTGTGGGCGGAGTCATGAAATTTAACAAAACCCGACCGAGTTCGGTGTAGAACTTTAGTCGAAGTCTGTCGTTAGTATCACTAACAGTATTTCATTCGTATCGTGCAGTATATAATTTATTCTTAACATTCGAAATGACTGGTCGTGGCAAGGGAGGTAAAGGTTTAGGAAAAGGAGGAGCGAAACGTCATCGTAAAGTATTGCGTGATAATATCCAAGGAATAACGAAACCTGCCATTAGAAGATTAGCCCGTCGAGGTGGTGTTAAACGTATTTCGGGTTTGATATACGAAGAAACTCGTGGAGTACTCAAAGTATTTCTCGAAAATGTTATCAGAGATGCCGTAACATATACCGAACATGCGAAACGCAAAACCGTCACAGCCATGGATGTTGTATACGCCCTGAAAAGGCAAGGTCGAACCTTGTACGGATTTGGCGGTTGAATTTAATGCCTCCCCCTGTATTGTCCTTACCGTTTCCATAAAAAAAAGGTTCTTTTCAGAACCACAAAAGCTTATGAAATGAATTCGTGTGTATTTTTTATATTTTTGAAGTAAGTCTCAGGTCAAGAAAGTAATACAAATCATGAAATTATGAAACAACAAAATTTAATTGACGCTCCGGAGGGGCGACTTCATTGATGATTCCAGTGGCGCATTTGCTTTTTCAGCTGCAGGAAAACCCGGAAAAACCTGCAGCAGCAGCAAGCACCACATCATGTGAACATCTTGATCTACTAATGTCTTCTCTTTTATAAAACAAAATGTAGGGTATCTCCAGAGACTACAGTAAATTTAGAACATCGCCAGAACACTTAGTGACACGACTATCGTCAAACTTAATCGACCTCTGCCCTCCGGTAGCAAGCAGAATATCGGAAGCGTGAAATAAAAATTTGAATTGGAAATTTTGGCGAAATAACCCGAACGGAAAGTGTAGTGAAAATATAAAAGATAACGGAAAGTGTAGTGAAAATATAAAAGATAACGGAAAGTGTAGTGAACGTTTACCTCTGCCTTCCGCGAACAAGCAGAATATCGGAAGCGTGAAATAAAAATTTGAAATGGAAATTTTGGCGAAATAACCCGAACGGAAAGTGTAGTGAAAATATAAAAGAAAACGGAAAGTGTAGTGAAAATTTAAAAGTAGCGGAAAGTGTAGTGAAAACATAAATATAACGGAAAGTGTAATGAAAGTTTACCTCTGCCTTCTGGGAGCGAGCAGAATTTCGGAAGCGTGAAGAAAATATTGCAGATGGAAACTTTGGCGAAAATAATCGTGAACGGAAAGTGTGGTGAAAATATAAAAGATAACGGAAAGTGTAGTGAAAATATAAAAGATAACGGAAAGTGTAGTGAAAACATAAATATAACGGAAAGTGTAATGAAAGTTTACCTCTGCCTTCTGGGAGCGAGCAGAATTTCGGAAGCGTGAAGAAAATATTTCAGATGGAAACTTTGGCGAAAATAATCGTGAACGGAAAGTGTGGTGAAAATATAAAAGTATCGGAAAGTGTAGTGAAACATAAATATAACGGAAAGTGTAATGAAAGTTTACCTCTGCCTTCTGGGAGCAGCAGAATTTCGGAAGCGTGAAGAAAATATTTCAGATGGAAGTTTTGGCGAAAATAATCATGAACGGAAAGTGTGGTGAAAATATAAAAGATAACGGAAAGTGTAGTGAAAACATAAATATAACGGAAAGTGTAATGAAAGTTTACCTCTGCCTTCTGGGAGCAGCAGAATTTCGGAAGCGTGAAGAAAACATTTCAGATGGAAATTTTGGCGAAAATAAATCATGAACGGAAAGTGTGGTGAAAATATAAAAGTATCGGAAAGTGTAGTGAAAACATAAATATAACGGAAAGTGTAATGAAAGTTTACCTCTGCCTTCTGGGAGCGAGCAGAATTTCGGAAGCGTGAAGAAAATATTGCAGATGGAAACTTTGGCGAAAATAATCGTGAACGGAAAGTGTGGTGAAAATATAAAAGTATCGGAAAGTGTAGTGAAAACATAAATATAACGGAAAGTGTAATGAAAGTTTACCTCTGCCTTCTGGGTGCGAGCAGAATTTCGGAAGCGTGAAGAAAAAATTTCAGACGGAAATTTTGGCGAAAATAATCATGAACGGAAAGTGTGGTGAAAATAACGGAAAGTGTGGTGAAAATATCGGAAAGTATAGTGAAATTTTCGCCAAAATTTCTCTTTGAAAATTTTTTATCACGCTTCCGAAATTCTGTTTGCTCCCATTAATTCAAGTATCGTCTCACCGTCTCAACTTATATGTTGTAATGGCGAGAAAGCGGTATGGGCCTTACACAAATTTTCACTACACTTTCCGATAAACATTGTAATCGAGACGTCCTGTTGTCAGAACGTTATCCTATAATATTTTAATATATCGATCGATATGCGTATTCATGTCTGATACAATATCATATCGACGGATATAAATTATATTGACTAGGACTATACGAAAAGTGGAAAAAACCGAAAGTCGCGTAGGGTCCCGTCAGCGTTAACGGAAAACGGGCGATGTGCTCGAAACGCCGCTATAGGGGGATAGGTACGTTTCGAAACGGATCGAAAACGCTTCCTCTATAGTATCGGCAGACGCTTGCTCGAGCGCTGTCGGTACCGTGGTCACCGATAACCAAATCACACGATATTCGTTTTTCTGCTGAATAATAACATTAATTCGATATCGTGTCGAGTGCGGGCTTCGCCCACGGTGGTGTGGATAGTTCGTAGTAGTATATCTTCTGCTTCTACCCAACCGAAACCGTCAGACACTGCGAGATCGCGGATTTAGCGAGCGTTTCTACGTAAGCGGTCCCTATGCGATCAACCAAAAAATAACAAAAATTTTGTTATTACACAAAATATGCGACAGCTCTCCTCTGTCCGAGCGAGAATAAATATAATTTCGGAACGAATCTTTCGAGAACACCGAGTCGCTTTCAATCTAGCGAAGGGTCGAGAGAATGTTCGAAGTTTTGTGCCGGTCGACGTATATATCGTCTATTATATATTGTATTTCGAAAAATTACCATACGTACGTGTACGCCGGTGGTTTGTGTAACATTATCATCAGGTCGAGTACGACGA